>NC_071989.2:3335000-3505000 GCF_028885655.2 Pongo abelii
GGAGCTGTCTGCAGCCCAGGGGAGGCCAGCACCAGCCCCGACCTCACTGCGCCTTGACCTTGGATCTCCCGTCTCCAGAACAGTGGGGAATGAATATGCTGCGTAAGCCTCCCAGCATCTGGTGTTTTTGTTATAGCAGCTTCAGCTGCCTAAGACACTGAGCATAGCTGCAGCCGACGTTCTGGTGAGGCTCCAAGGAAGCGATTCACTGTGAAGAGGCACGGACTCTACTTAAAAGGCGACATGAATCTCCTTAAAGGGAGATGCACTAAGGCAGGTGCTCACATAACTGACTGCACCCCAGTATATGGGTTTTAAATGTATGAATGACACACGAGGGGCTTGGTCCAATGTCTTTATCTGCTAGGGGCTGAATGCAATGACAATTTACTGAATTAAATTGGATTCCAGAACTTAAGGAGAGGAAGTCAGTCTCTCCAGCAGGGAGCCCAGAGACACTGCTGTAGCACAGAAGAAAACTGAGTGGCTGAAGGCACTCACACTCTCTGCCATTTCCTATTTTTCCTAACCCCTCCAAGCAGTGTGCATTTTTATTTGGAGAAATGTTATTTTGGATAAGTGCAAGATTTACTAAAATAAATAACAAGGTCTTACAGGAAACTTCTAGACTCCATTGATTCAAGGGCAAAAGGTCTTGATTTTCTTTAAAAAGTTGGCTCTTGTAGAAGTTCCAGCACCCATAGTCCTCCTTCTGTTGGGACAAATATGCTGATTGCCAAGATATTGAATTTCTCAAGCCAATGGCTGCATGCTTTTATGGTTCTTTCTCACATAGTTTAGTAGGTGATTTAAGGCTAGACCTATTATTAAAAAGGAGAGAACACTTCTCAACGGGGGCTCTGTGAGCACGGCTATTCCACACATGATGCCTGCGAGCTGTGATTAGACTTCTAAATGCAGAGGAGCCCCTTTGCTTTGCTCTCTCCTGAGATGCTGTCTCACCAGCCCTGATCCTAACCCAGTGGACACATGGCCTGGGCCCAGGCCACTCTGCAGAGGCTGGCAGGTCTATTCTGGTCTGTGGGCCACCTCCCGCCACCTACTTCCTCTGTTGAGCAAGCCTCATTGCCTGTGGGCTCTCACCCATCTTTCTGGGCAGGGTGCCGTGGAATTAGCCTGCTGTTTCCTACAGGGGTGACCTTGGGCATACGGCTTCTTCTCTCTGTGCCTCAAGTTCCCATGGGGAAAGTGGAGAGGATGAAGCAGGCCCTACCCCCCGGGGTTGCTAGGGAGTCACTGTGCACAGGCAGCTTTCTTGGGGGAAGTGTGTCTGGTACACTCTTAGTTCTCTGGACTGCTGGCCGTTGTGGCTGTCACTGTCAACACTGCATTCAGTTTCCTGTAGCTGCTGCAACGAGTGGCCACACACTCAGTGGCTTAACACGGCACAGATTCATTATCCCACAGCTCTGGAGGTTAGCGTTCCAAATTATTTCTATGGGGACAAAGTCAAGGTGTTGCCGGGGCTGGTCTTGCTGGAGGCTCAAGGGGAGAAACCATCACTTGGCTTTTCCAGTTTTCCAGAGGCCACCACTTCCTTGGTTTGTGGCCCCTTCCTCCACCCTCAGCACCAGCAGCATAGCCTCTTCTCTGCTCTCACCTCTGCGCTCATCCTTACATATTCTCGTTCTCACTCGGATGCTCCTGCCTCTCTCTTCTGAGAACCCCTGTGATTAACTGGACCCTCCCAGAGAGGCCAGGATGATCTCCCCTTTTCAAGGTTCCCCCACCACATCCGCAAAGTCCTTTTTACTGTGTAGGGTGAGAGCTACAGGTCCTTGGAATCAGGACCCTGTCATCATTGGAGGCCACTATTCAGTCGACCACCAGTGCTACCCCAGCTACTGCTATGATCCTGCAACTCCTGTTACTGCTGACCCTTCCCCAGGATCCAGCCTGGCTTTATTGTTGGGCAGAGAGATTGGTTCAGAAACCCACACGTGACTCAATCCAGGCTGATCCGAGCTTGTCTACCGTTTCGGAAGTTACTGCCCTTTTCCTTGGACTCACCGAATGTGGTGGCAATATAAGCTGGAGACGCCAGAGGCAATGCCTTCTGACCTGTGGGAGCTTCCACCTGAAGACGGAGCATCACAGAAGACAGCAGGAGGCAATGGCAGACAGACGGGGTCTCTTGGTCCGTGGCTGGGGATCCCAAACCTTGCTGTTCCTGAAGCCTGTGAACTCCTGGACTCCCCACTTTTAAGCAACAGAAATACACTTTGTTTAAACTGGTTTAATTTTTGCTTCGACTGTTCTTATCAGAAAACAATGTCATGTCCAATATGGCAGAAATTACAGCTCAGTGAGTCCTAATTTCATGCTGCTTTCCCCTTTACAGAAGGAAGAAATTCCTTCATGGTGATGGACGTCTCTTGGTATACACAGTCCTCCCACCGCTGGCTTCAGGGTGGTTCTTGTGAAATCTGAGAAAGTAATTTTCTCTCAGTGTGTATTTACAGTGGATTCATGTGATCACACTTAGCATTATTTTTCAAAATGTGGTGAACACCAAACCATGATCATCGTTGCTTGTTCACTCAACATCTAAACAATCTAAGAACATAGTCGCCCCGCCCACCAGCTCACACATCTGCAGTTTCCAGCTTGGTGGGCTGTCAGCCACCAAGGATCCTGGTCCCAGAGTTACCTACACACACTCAGGTGAAGGCTGCACCTTGTTGCATGCAGCTCCATTGGTGCTCAGTGTTTCTTTCTGAATGTGCAGTTATCTCTGCATTTTCATATTCTCTGTACATTTCAGTAAGTGTTGCGGGAACTGTTTTTTTGTGTGTGTATTTTTATGCTACTTTTGCAAACTGGAATGACATGTAAACATTCCACAGGGAAAGACAAACAACACAGACTGAATTTAGAAATAATTATGGCAAGAGGCGAGGGGCAAAGGAAACTCCAGTTGAGGCATTTGTCTTTCTTACCCTTGTGGGACCTGAAACCATGGCCCTCAAGCCCATCCTAAACTCTGGCTAACTGTAGGATTGTCACATTGACATGCGCCATGCAAACTCCGGACCATCTCATCTTACCAAAGAGAGGCCAGGATGGCCTTCCAAAGTCTCCCTGCATTGCTGTTTCTGGGCAACCCTGAGGGACCCTCCAAGGGCTCTTAATCTGCCTGGTGACTGTGAATGGTGTCAGCAGGGGTGACTGCCTCCTCTCCAGGTCTCTATGTCTATGTCTGCTGCTCATGGCATGGTGAGGTGGCTGCTCACTGAGTGCTTATATCCACAGCAGGTCTACAGGTCTGAGTGTCCTTGAACTTGGGGTCTCCAATGGCCAGGGTGGAAGAGGAGCAGTGTCTTTGCCAAATGTGATGGTTAACTTTAGGCATCAATGTGGCTGGATTAAGAGATATCTAGATACCTGGGCTGGCCCACCGTCCACATGCAGTCCATGAGTGTGAGCCCGCAGGCAAGCCGTGCACACCCTGAGTGCCCAATCACGGCAGTCTTGCCCAGCTATGTCATTACATGGGCCGGCACCCAGGCCACAGTGCAATGAAAGAGGCTGCCTTCATTACAGTGGAGACAGCACCCGCAATCCATGCAACTCCATAGAACACAGAGTCATCATCCTGCTGGGCACCTGGCCACCAGGAAGAGGATCAGGGCTCTTTGAGGAAGAGAAGGGGGGCCACACAGGGTGGCAGCCAGCAGCCCTGCCATGGATCGGCTGAGAAAGCATTGTTTCCCAAAGAGATAGACATTTGGTGCAGTGTACTGAGTAAGGAAGTTACATTCTCACTTAATGTGTGCAGGCACTATGCCATTGGCCGAGGGCTGAGGGTCTGGAGAGAACAAAATGGCAGAAGAAAGGCAAATGTACTCTTTCTCGTGGAGCTGGGAGATCCATCTTCTCCTGAACTTGGACCTCCAGGTTCTCCAGCCTGTGGACCATAGAACATGCACCCGTGGCCTCCCGGGTTCTCTGGCCTTTGGCCTCAGACTGAGAATTACCCCATCAGCGTCCCTGGTTCTGAGGCCTTCGGACTTGGACTGAGCCGCACCGTTGGCATCCCTGGATCTCCATGTGCCGGGGGCCTGTCCCTATCATGGGACTTCTCAGCCTCCAGAACCGCATGAGCCAATTCCCTTCATAAATCTCCTCTCATATATCTACTTCTGTCTGCATCTGCATCCAGCCTATTGGGTCTGTGTTTCCGGAGAGCACTGACTATTCCACCAACCCTTCGCCATGTCACCCCAAGTCCCACACAGGCCCTGGAGCAGTTAGTTCTTGGCATCTGCCCTCGTCCCTGCCTGGAGTCCCGCAGCCTCCTTCTTCTGTTTCTGGCCTTGTCCGTTTAGTCCCAGAGCTCAGGTCAAGGGTCGTGCAGGGAACAGACCCCTTGCCCTCTGCCCCAGCACTCAGGGGAGCTGTGGCAAGGCTGCTGGGTGCCACCCTGAGTAACCCTTCTTCTGTTCTGTGACAAGCTCTGATTCTTTGTCCTGGTGGTCAGGTGCCCAGCAGGATGATGACTGTGTTCTGTGGAATTGCATGGATCACGGGCACTGTGCCTACTCTAATGAAGGCAGCATCTTTCATTGCCCTGTGGCCCAGGTGCTGGCCTAGGTAATGAGGTAGCCGGGCAGACTGCTCTATGTGGGCACTCGGGGTGTGTACAGCTCACCTCCAGGCCCACGTTCATGGACTGTGTGTGGACCGTGGGCCAGTCCGGGCCAGCTCCCAGCCCCATGAGCTGCCTTGCCCAAAGACCATGCACGTCCTGCTCCTCCATGGCTATGAACACTCTATGGCTGGCTGCTCACCGAGATCCTCCCACAAAGCCAGCCATGCATGGGGGGCTCCCACCCCATCCCACCTCATAGAGCCCATCCATCCAGGGCTGCTCCTGGGATGCAGCTCACATGCCCTGCACACAGCATGCCCCTTCCTTCCATGAGTCCCCTGGGGCTCTGTAACCCACTGTGCTTGCCTCCATGGATCAACCCCTAGATTCCTAAAGAAGCAGTCTGACCTCCTCTGGTTTCATAACTGCCTTCTGCTGCTAGTTAGACCAGGCGCAATATCATCTGCGCTGCCTCTCTCCACCTGGCTGCATTTGATGTGTGGTCTTGAACCTTTGAGTGGATACAGTGCATCATCTTCATGCAGAACCTGGGCAGTGGGATGTTGAGCTTTCTCTCTGTGTTTCAAAGCATTTTCTAAAAATTATTATTGGAATTTTCTCTTCTTGGAAAAAGAGAAGACAGGGTCATATTAAAAGATGATAAAACAGATGTTGGAGCTATTTTGGTTTAAGTATGTTCTAAATGAGGAGTGATGTGTAGTCTTCCAGCAAACCCAGCAGAGGAAGATTCAGGTATCCGTCCAGTCTATGAAGGTGCAGGGGCGCTGGTGGGGGGATAGACTTGGGTACAAGACAGTCAAGGCAGAGGCAGGGTGGGAGCCCGTCCCAAGGAGAGAGTCCCCGGGGAAGGGGAGCATCTGCTTCCAAGTCCTCTTGTTCGAAGACCACCCTCTGGGACCTGGCAATGCTGGCGGTAAGGGCAGGCCCAGCAGTCACCTCAGGGTCCCTAGAGGGTGAGTCCTGCCAACTGCCACACACAGGACTCCAGGGCAGGTTCTGATGCTTCCAGGGTTCCTGGGGCAGGTTCCCGATGCTTCCAGGGTGGTCCCCTCCCCATGGGTCGCACCCACTGAAGCCGAGGATGGAGTCTTGCTTGGGATTTTAGATCTCTTCTGTGGATGCGGCTCATGTTGGCCAGCTGTTGTAAAATTCTACAATATATCTATTCTATATTATATAGAGAGTATAAAATTATATACATATATACAGGGAGTTAACATATGTTCTATATACAAACCCCATGCACACACACACACTCATGTATTAATCATTATAGTATATTCAAACCACATTCCTGGCACACACGCTACTAACCTTTGCACTACAATCACCCCCTATTCAGATAATGTGTAGGCTTGTATTTTCCTAACATTTTAAAGCGTGAACCCCTAAACCTCCTCCAGTGTAAATAATGCATTGAAGTAAAATATGGACTGTCAAACTTAAGCAACAATTAATTATATAGCAAATAAATCTTTCCTTGGAAATGAGTAATACACAGTCCTTTGTGCATAAATGTTTCTCTGAATTTTGTTTGAACTGCTAGCCTCATAACATTAGATGGTGCAGTCAGGATAATTTTCATTAGAAAAATAATTATAGGCTAAATACAGTTAATACAACATTAACTATAAATTTGAATATTTTAAAAGCATGTCCTTCTAGGAGCAGTTTCTAATGAATTTTGATGAAAATACCATGATTACTTAAGAAAAAATAAATAGACATGATTATTATCCACAATTGTGAGATTGATGAATTACAAAAAAAAGCGATTTTAACTCAGAAAGAATTATTCTGCAAACCTATTTCATAAAATTGATAATTCTAGGAAGAAGAGAAAAAATAATTCTTTATGCTTGACAGAACATTATGCCTAATTTTAATCCCATTGTCGATTCATGAATTTGTAGTTATTAGTAAATCATAAAGCCTTCAAGTTTTAAAGTTTAAAATAATGTTAAAAGATAAACTTCTGTTGAAAGATTTCACCTCAGCTCTGAAGGGCGCTCTGTGCGGTTGGTGGGGCCCGAAGAGAGGCTGGGGCTGATCTTCTCTCAGCTGGTTCCATCCCTTCCCTATGGCCTCACGCGCTCATCCGTCCTCCCAGCAAACCTGCATCCTCCATACGTCCCTCGGTGAAATCCACTCCAGTCCTACATTCAACACTAACATCAGCATCTATTCTAGACTCCCACGCTTTGGGGACCGTGGGATGTGGGGCCTCCCCAGGTGACAGTAAACTCATCAGATACACTAACCTAGGCCACTTTCCAAGATGGAGAAATGACACTGGGGTGGTTCCTGTCCTTCTGGGTAACCAGCCCCACAACAGGGGGCTGCAGGAGGAGCTCTAGTCAGGGACGGCGGTCCTGGGGCCCACAGAGCAGCACCTCGGGCCATCACTGACTGGGCCTTTTGCTGTGCAAGTGAAGCTTTGCCTGTGCTAAGAAGGCAGTGGACTACAAGTCCTGACATGGCCCAAAGAGGAGTCTCCCTTGATACCTGTCGCTGGGAAGAGCAATCTCAAAACTTGGTCACCTCTTCTCCCTTCTTACCTCCCACCCTCCCAAACACCCCATGCAGGAGGCAGAAGGGCCTCCTTTCACAGACACCATTCCTCTGTACAGAATTTGAAATAGTTTCTAAAGCACTTTTCCATGTCTTCTCCATTTTTATCCTTTCAGGAAACTTGCAAAGCAAAGCCATAATGTTATTTTACTTTTTTGGTGTAAAATGGAGCCCAAAAGACTGTAAGGTGCGGCCATCCTGCAGCAGCTGGGGCATGGAGCATAGGGGAGCTGGCCTCCACACTATGGGGTCCGCACTTGCTGCAGCAGACAAGCTCATGGATGTAACACTATGCAAGGACAGTGAGCTGGAGAGAGGAGCCTGAGATGCTCGGGGTAAAGGTGCTTTCACCTTCAGAGGCAGGTTCCTTCCATCTGAGCAGAGGGCCCTGGACAGCCCTTCGTGAAACCTAGCAGTGAGAAGGTGTGTCCAGACTTGCGTCCAACCACACAGTGCCCTGGTGTCCCTTAAACCTTCCCATCACTCAGGGCCTTGGGCAGCAGCTGCACGGAGCGGGACCCTCAGAGACACTGTTGGATGGTCCTTTAAGATGGCAGGTGTTCCATTCCATGCATATTTTGTAGAGGAGAAACTAGAAACCGATGAAGTGACTTGCCTAACTTAAGCCACCCAGCTAATACGTTGTAAAAGCAACATTTGAATCCAGATGGGAGAACCTATGTTCTGCAGAGAGCTTGAAAGGGTGGAAGGAGGAAGAACTCTTGCTTCCCTAGGGAGCCTGGGGAGGGAGACACAGACAGGAGTTAAGAAACTGTCCATGCATGAGAACTCGAGACTCTCACAAAGCTGCAAGCTGTGCACTATGACGCCCATTTGATAGCGTGGGAAACTGAGGCTCAGAGGTTCAAGGACGGAGACCACGATTGATCCCAGCTCTGACAGCAATTCTCCATGCTGCCTCCACTGCACATAAAGAGAAATCTCCTTGGCGTTGGGACCTCTGAACCCCACGATAGCAGCTGGTCCCCAGATCTGGCTGTCTGGCCCCACAGAGAACCCGTTGAAGGCAACATTGGAATCATGATGAGGCCAACACCATGGACGACCCCAGGAGGTGCATGTGGTGGGAAGTGGGTGGGCACGTCCCCCAGGCCACCCAAGCTGTCTTGACACTGGAGCTGCTACCCTGGCCTCTGACCGGCTGGCCAGCCTCTGTGGTGCCTCCCCACCAAACACTGGCTTCCGTGGCCTGAAGATCCCAGTGCAAATGAATCAGAAACACATGGCTCACTTTTCCCTGGAATTACATGTGATTTGATAAATGGTTAGAAGTCTCTGGCAAAATACATTTTGGATTCTTTTATTGTCTAAAAGTTTGAAAAATAAGTTTGAGATGTTGCAAAAGTCTGAACATGGCGTTCCTCACTCATCACGCTGTTGAACAAGGAGTAAATAACTGCCGGTGTGACATCCCAGAGAAGCCCTTCCCCATGCAGTCGATGGGGGTGAGAACATCGCGGGAAATATTCCCTCGCTAACCCCCACTTTGGGCTACACAGCGGCCTTGGAGAGGACCACACTCTACAGGAAAAGCATCAGGCTTGCAAAGATGTTTACAACAGCAGAGGCATGGAGTTGGTAGAAGAGAAAGATCTCCAAGCAAAGAATGGGTTTTCCCAGAGAAGGTCGCATCCCACGCAGACAACCCATTTCGCCTCACCAGGAAAGCTGAACTCAGGCCCCTGTGAGTTGTGTTCATAGCCCTTTACATCCATCTCCTTAAAACTGCGGTGGTGGCTTACGCCTGTCATCCCCGCACTTTGGGAAGCTGAGGCGGGCAGATCACGAGATCAAGAGTTTGAGACCATCCTGGCCAACACGGTGAAACCCCATCTCTACTAAAAATACAAAAATTAGCTGGGCGTGGTGGAACGTGCCTGCAGTCCCAGCTACTCGGGAGGCTGAGGCAGGAGAATCACTTGAACCCGGGAGGCAGAGCTTGCAGTGAGCCGAGATTGTGCCATTGCCCTCCAGCCTGGTGGCAGAGCGAGACTCCGTCTCAGAAAAACAAAAACAAAAACAAACTGTGGCATCTTCAAGAAGATGGCATTTTATCCAATTCCCCTTTAATGAGACTGTGAGCTTAAGTTAGGCTAATTTTTATCTCTCTGTTGTCCCGAATCGGACTAAGAAAAGCCACGTGACCTTGAGCAGAACAAGGAACATCTCAGCGCCCCGGCCTGTAACGGGGAAGGTGAGTGGCTGGGGGTGGGAAGCAGATGCACTTTCTTCATTCCCTCCCAGCTCTGGTGCTCCTGGCTGGAGGCTTCCTCCGAGGCTCTGTTCCCTGGGCAGTCAGGACTGGGGCATGGGGCCTTTCCTCTTCTTGTCTTACAACTGAGTCACAGAGACCCCTCTGGAGGGGGTCACACCCCAAATCAAGGAAGCGCTGATAAGGCTGGGACAGCTTGAAGGAACCATGAGAGGGCTGAATGGGGAGGCTGGATTCAGGGTTCTGCCCCATTGATCATCTTTGCTGGTGTGGGACAGGCAGAAGAGGAGGGCAGGCGGTAGGCAGGGGCCACCTCGATCCCTTCCATGTAGAGCAGTGACGGTGCCCTGTGGGTGGAGGGTGGGGCAGCCTGTGCACAGAGAAACCATCCCCAGCCTGGAACTGAGCTCCAGGTAGAGACCACAGTGGCCCTAGGCCCTCTTCCCTCTGCCTCCCACCTCGTTTCTCACCTGGACCCTGCGGTGTCCACACCTGAGCATGTCTGGGCCCAGCACGAACCAGCCTGGTGCTCCCAGCCCTCTTCCCTCTGCCTCCCGCCTCGTTTCTCACCTGGACCCTGCGGTGTCCACACCTGAGCATGTCTGGGCCCAGCACGAACCAGCCTGGTGCTCCCACCTCTGTCTGGACCCCACGATGGCTTCCTCATCCTCCTGCTTCCTCGCCGTCCTCCACCCTCCACAGGGTTGTGAATTTCTCCCTGAACGTCATCATAATCATGCCACTTCCATCCATCTCCATGTCCCCCACCTGGGCCTGGAGACCTCCAGGTGTCTGCCCAGTCACCCCGGCCCCCTTGTATACGGAATCTGGATGTCGACTTGAAATGTGGAGCTTCCTCCTGTCTGCTGGCCCCTCCCCTTGAGGACCATGAGCGTCTTTCGTGACACCCCCTTAAGGCAGGGCTCTCTCCACTGGATCCCGGAACCCCAAAGCTCTGTGCCAGTCCCTCCCCAGCATCTCAAACCGACCTGCAAACAGCAGGCGTCCATTGAAAGTCTGCCTAAGTGAGTTAAGGCTAAGGTGGAAGTTCCTGCGTGGGGAACTCTTACTGTGTGATTTGGGAGAGGGCTGTTCTCATCCCTGGTGCGACCTGTCGTCATCCACTTAAATCCCAGCAAAGTCACTTCAGCTTCCAGTGACAGTGGCCGGCGGGAGGTAGCCCTGAGAAGTTCGAGCAAACAGAGTTTCGAAAACTCAGGGTGGAGGCAGGAAGGACCAGGGATGAGCGGATTCAGAACGAAAGCTGGTGGGCAGGTGGGGGTACAGGTGGGCACTCTCATGGCCTTCTTCCGGATCTCTTTTAACAGGAGTTTAAAAAATGATTTAATGAACAGAAAGTACCAGGGGATTCCCCACACACCGTGTACAAAGAGCAGAGGAGGTGAGAATTAATGCTGGTGATGCGGTAATTACCGTAATTACCAGACTTAACAATTGTTCATTATCTGAGACTTAACGTCTTCGAACAGTTGCAGACATGACCTGCGAGAGGCCGGTTTGCGTTCCTTTCATGGTGCTGTCCTGGGATGCCAGCGTCAGTTCCG
Organism: Pongo abelii; assembly: GCF_028885655.2. Classification (NCBI taxonomy): domain Eukaryota; kingdom Metazoa; phylum Chordata; class Mammalia; order Primates; family Hominidae; genus Pongo; species Pongo abelii. The sequence continues at coordinate 3,346,003 of NC_071989.2, forward strand.
GGGTCTGTGCGCTTGGCACAGGGGTTCATGCGGGTCGGGGTCCGTGCGGCGTGAGGGGCTCCACGCTGCACCCAGGGGCACACCAGGAAATGAAGTTTTGCTTTGCTCACCTTGAAACCACACCGAATGTTCTAAATTGTGCATTCCACGTTTGTGCCTGTTGAGTGTGTGTCAAGTGGCAATTGCACAGAACGTTTAAAGTGAGGCTGGGACATCCAAAAGGCAGTTGCCAAAATTTTTGGTGAGTTCATTGTCAGTGAATCAGAAACATATGACTTGAATTACCATATAAATTCATGTTTAGAATCTAATGAGCACCGTCTTTGGCAAACCAAAGCTCAGAGTCATCAGGGAGGAGCTTGGACGCCGAGTGAGGAGAGACCACGACGCAGTTTCAAAGCGGCGGCACCTGTGGCTGGGCGTGTGGAGCGGAGGGTCCTGACTGTGAAGATGATCTCCTCGCCCCCAGGCTCCCTGCTCTGTTACAGGCCTGGGTCTGAGGCTGCTGTGTCCAGGAGCATCAATGCAGAGCATCCCAGAGCCTGGAGCAGAGTCCTGCTCAATGCTTACCCACGCTTCAGACACGGGGGCCACCCGCCATGCCAGCTTGTGATGGGGATGGTGGGAAGTACAGCCGCCTCTCCTCCAGGCCAGATGTTTCCTTACTTCCTCAGGAAGCTGGGGCCAAGGGAGCCGTGCACCCTCTACTTTTGTACAGTTCTCCAGAAATGACAGGGGCATCCAACTTCTTTTACAGCCTGTATTTACTTCTCATGAGGTTAAAAAGAAAGCAAACTGCTGTGGCACCTCCTGGTCTCCTAGGTCAGGGTGGATGCTCAGTCCTGTGATCCTATGTGCTGAATGATCTCCTTCTTCAGATGAGAAAATGAAGTGACACACAGAGGCATGACAGCCCTCACGGTGGCACAGGAGTCCCTGGCCGCAGCCTCTGACCCTAAACCTGTCCTCTTTCTATCTGTTACTCCAAGCCATCACATCCAGCACCAGCCCTGGGCTTGAGTCTCTATTCTGATGCCAGAGCAGGTGCCAGTGAAGCTCCTCCAGCTGACTCATTCTTCCAGTCCTTCTTGATGGGACCGGGGTCAACATGCCCTGCCACCTTTTTCTCTGTGTCTGTTCAGTGGAATCACGGCTTCAGCTGGGACACCACGTTCAAGGCTGTCCCTTTCTCTCATCGAGTGACTAGGCATTCCTTGGAGGTGCTGGGCCCCAGCCTGGACAGGAGGGCCCTGGGCAGGCTTTTGCTTCTCAACCACACGAGACACATCACCAGCCAGGCAGGCACCTCTGTGGTGGTGCTATCCAGGTCTGCACCACGCAGCTGCTCTCCTGAGTGTACCGGCCAGGTCAGAGAAAAGCCTGCTCCCTGTCTATTGCCGCATGGCCTCAGAAAAAGGTTCCATGGAGGCTGTGGTTTTCCCAGTGCCAGCGCTAAGACAGACACTGCACCACGGTGGGAAATCGGAATCGCAGAGCGCTTGGGGGAGGGAGGCAGAGCTGGTCGGTGGATCAGTTCTCTCCTGCCAACTGCAGGCCAGCAACAGATTCCTCAGCAATGAAGATGGGTCCCAGCAGTGCCTGTTGTTCGTCTGGTTTTCCCTCTCTTCTGTGCTCTTGTTCGTGATTCTGGAAGTGAGCACAGCCTACCCTGGTGTTCTCCAGAGCCGCACACCTTGACAAAGCAGTATCTTACAACGTTCAGCTCTTCAGATCCCTCTCGCACCGATGCGGAGGGAACAGCGGTTTCCTGTGGCTATTTCACAGGTAGCATCTCCATGGTCACTATATAATCAGCGATTCTGCTGGCATAAAAGCAAGAAAAATTAATTTTATAAACTAAACCTACAATGTATAAATTACAGAAGTTGTTATTTTTCCACTCCTGGGAAAACTGCCAGCCCATTCATAGGACAGCCAGACAGGCACGATGATCAGATTTAGAATCTGTCCTTGCTGTTGTCCCATCTTATAGCCTTGAAAAACTTCACTCCCGCAACTACACTGTAGCATTGCTATCTTGAAGGCAGATTATTTGAAGTACATTTGAAGGTAGAAGGTAGAAAAATAAAACACATCTCTCTGTTTGCTAACTTGGTCTTTGGTTGTTAAATATTTAGCTATTTGGTGTAAGGGCCTCCAATGATGCTCTTGCACAAGCCCGTCCATGCCGCAGATGGCCTGCTCGGGGTAGAGAGTCCTCAGCCCCTGCCCTCCACAGCCTCCTGCTCCCAGTGTGCATGGAAGACGGTGAGGCCAGCCAAGGAGACAGGTAGAGCGTGCCCAGCTCTGCCTGTCTTAACAGACATTTTGCAGAGGAATTGTCTAAAATTAATGACTCAACTCTTTATGTTTGCTGGAACATTTCTATTGTCTGGGTCACCCTGCCTCTAAACCTTCCAGTAGGTTCCGACCCCCAGGAATGAGCACAGCTGCACTGGATCCCAACTCGCCTTTCAGCAATGCCTCTCCAGGCACACACGCTACCAGCAGCTCTTGTTCCTCTGTCCTTCTGCCACGGTGGAAGCGGAGCCCACCTCATCCTGAACTCTCTATGCAGTCAGGACAGTCCTCAAAGCCGTTCCCACCTGTGCCATGCACTCTTGAGTTGGAGAACATCAAGGTTGGCAGGGTCTCCCGGCAGAATCTGCTCCAGGAGGCCCTTCAGTGAGCAGGAGGCTGCCCCGAGACCCCGGGCCCCAAAGGAAGAAATCCTCAGCCCCTCTTCCTTCCCACCCTCTCATCTCAAGCTAGCGCCTCCCAATGGCCAAAACCAACGAGAAGTCTGAGGGCCAGAGGACCCTGGGTGAGCAGGACAGAGAAAGGGCAGAAAGGCCTGGGGGGCAGTAGGGCCCTGTATGAATACGGCACTGACCCTGTTGAATGGGTACAGAACAGCATGGCAGAGGACAAAGGTTTGGGCATGAGGGTCTCACAAACCTGGCTTCCTATGAAGTCTGCCACCTGGGCTAGAGGCCTGCCCAGCCCAATTATCCCTCCGTTTGCTTGAGATTTGTCACCCTAAGCGTCCTCCCAGTGCCTGCCCAGCTGGCCCTCAGCACTCAGGGATGGCAGAGTGCTTCGGCCCTCCTGCCCTGGGCCACACCAGATGTGAGAAACGCCTTCCCTGGGTTGAGCTCTGATGACAGCGGCGTCTCTGCCCTCCTGTCCTGGGCCACAATGGATGTGAGAAACGCCTTCCCTGGGTTGAGCTCTGATGACAGCGGTGCCTCTGCCCTTCGGTCCTGGGCCACACCGGATGTGAGAAACATCTTCCCTGGTTGAGCTCTGATGACAGCGGTGCCTCGGCCCTCCGGTCCTGGGCCACACCGGATGTGAGAAACATCTTCCCTGGTTGAGCTCTGATGACAGCGGTGCCTCTGCCCTCCTGTCCTGGGCCACATTGGTTGTGAGAAAATCCTTCCCCGGGTTGAGCTCTGATGACAGCGGTACCTCAGCCCTCCTGTCGTGGGCCACACTGGATGTGAGAAACGCCTTCCCCGGGTTGAGCTCCGGTGCTTCTCTTGGCAGTGGGCACTTATGAGTCTCCTGCACCTCTCTGGACCCAGCCTGGCCTGCCTGCCTCTTCTTCCTCCTCACAGTCTTTCAGGTGCTGAGGCCCATCCTTCCCAAGTCCACAGCCCCCGTGCCCAGCTGAATCTCAGCCACCGCATCCCAGAGCCCCTCAGCATCTCAGGTGAACAGAACTCACTTGCTTCCCGACACCCCCCTCCAGGTGTGGCATGAGGCTGCCAGGGACCCTAAACAAGGCCCCACCTCCCCCTCCATGTGTGGCATGAGGCTGCTGGGGACCCTGAACAAGGCCCCACCTCCCCCTCCATGTGTGGCATGAGGCTGCCGGGGACCCTGAACAAGGCCCCACCTTTGTGGGATCCAGTCCTTTCCCTGGGGCATGACTGGGTTGAACAAGGTGTCTCCCAACCCTCTGGCCTTAAAGCCAGTGCTCTCTCTCACCTGAGGATGCAGCTCAAAAGTTCTCAATGTTTATTTTCTAATTGACTTTCTCAATGTGTGAAACAGACTGCAGCAGCTGCTTCTGCTTTTAGGGGCTAGAGGGAGCAGACCAGGGCTGTGGCAACGGGATCCCTGAGCCGGGGCCTCCGCTCCTGGGGATGGGGGTGCTGCTGGAGAGGAGCATGTTCCCTGGGCAGAAAAAAGGCATCTTGGTGGAGAAGCACCGTCTGTCCCTCAGGACCGTCTGTCTCTAACATGCTCCATACCCACCAGAGACACTTTGTGGGGTGTGCCTGTCCCTGGCGCACACACCCTCCTGGGACACCTGTGGGCTATTGTTCCTGAAGGCTGGCAGCTGAAGTCATTCCCTGTGCACCTTGACCACCTGGTCTGTCTGGCAAAACCCAACATGGGCACCATGGCAACAGTGCAATCGTTGGCCACCTGGGGTGGAGGAGAGGACACTCTGCGGTCTCCTGCTGAAGGAGGAATGATTATTGTCATTACTCTTGTTGGGATCCACTGCTTTTGCCATGATTATCCCTGTGGCTGCATCTCGGGGCATCCGTGAGCTTGTTGCCTTGTGGTAAACACATGCAGATGGGGCTGATGCAGATGCATTCGGCAGCACAGGGCTCCTGTCTCCTGACCGGACGTGGACATGGTCTTCTCCGGATGGCAGCCCTGCAGCCCTGAGCTGAGCCTGTCCTGTGGGTTTGCGGTCACCAGTGTCCCCAAGGCCCCTCAGGCCCGAGCTGCCCAATGCATCCATGCTCTCTTTCAAACTCTCACATTTCTGTTTATTTCACTTAGCATCTATTTTGGATTATGTTCTAGGGTAGAAATTTAATAGTTTTCTAATCGTTATCCTTCTGTATAATCAGTCTTTCTGCATTGGTTTGCAAGGACTCAAAAGACACTGCACACGCACACTGGTCTCTGGAGGCGCAGCCACGTTCTATCGTGTAAGTATTTACATAGTTAATGCATATTCATCTATATTTCTTTCATCTTATTCAGGTGTTAGTGTTTCTGCACAGACTTTTCTTAACTAAAACACAGCTAAGTCTTTGGGTATGTGGAGAGGATAAAGTCGGGAAATTGACCAACCTCTCTCATCTGTGCATATCTCTCTCATCAATGTCTCTGTCTCCATGTCTGCCTTTCTCTGTGTGTGTATAAATGCATGTATACATAAACATGCATCATGTAAGCCACAGTGATATGTGTTACACAGTTTCTGTATTTACAGTATATTCATATCCTGACTTCCTAATTTGTTCCATTTATCCTTCTGTCTAATCTTAGCCAGTGTCATGGTTTGTGGTATGTTTGGTACCAACATGTTGTTCATTAAGGCACAGATGTACGCCTTGTCTTTGAAAATATTGTCTTGCCTATTCTTACACGCTTATTCTCCCAGGTAACCTTTAAAAGTATCACACCAGATTCTCGGAAATGTGCATTGGAATTAGAATTGAATTAAACATATAAACACTCTGAGAGAGCTCGTCTCTTCCCAGGGTAACGTCCACCCCGTGGCAGGGACTGCTGACTGTCCCTACGCTCTCCTCCTTCCTCTTGGTGATGGAAGCTACCACCTGCCGAGTTGTAGACGCCCACATTTCCTGGACCCTGTGCAGCTGGCTGTGGTACAGAGACTGCATGTGGGACAATGGGAATACCACCAAAGGTGAGGAAGACAATTTCCAGGTGGTCTTTTTAAAGTCCAGGCCACGTGTCCCGACTTCCTATCTCCCTTCCCACAGAGAGGCTGAGGAGTGGGGTGAGCCAGCCTCCATCCCATGGGAGAGAACCACATGACGGGCCAACCCCATTCCGTGGGAGACAACCACATGACAGTGGAGCCACACATCCACCAGAGCCTAAGCATCGGGGCCCTGAGTGACCGCACGGAGCCACGCTGCCCCAGGCACAGGAGCACTCAACTCTGCGGCCTCACCAGAGGGAGACAGCGCTGCCTGCCTGAGCCGCTTCACACTCAAACCTTTTCATTATTGCAGATTCATCTACTCACAACAAAGAGGCTCTCCAAGAACATGTTTTAAATATCTTTCAGTGAATCTATTACAAGTTCTCATTAGATTGAATGTATTCTTAAAATTTTTTTATTTCAGTTGTTATTATAAATAAATTAATTTAATCCATGCCAATTGGTACTTTGGTTAGACAGGAAACATCAATTTTGAGAATATATTTAATAATTGGCTTCTTTGTAATTTTTTATTAGTTACTTCAGGCATGTGCATGTGTGTGTGTGAATGTTTACAAACATGTAACATGCAAATAGTGGTGACTTTTTGTCCTTTTCTCTGAGGGAATGAGCTGAAGACTGTCATGATACCTGACCTTTTCTTTCTTTATACTTTTCCTTTGGAATCCAACTCCTTACATACACCCAGATGCCTCCTTACAGACACATCTCCCTATTAGACCTCTTTCTAGAGGATGCATTTTGTAATTTCTCCACCAAGGTATCTTTCTCTACCATCGAGTTATTAAACTGACCCAAAATCTCTCCAGTGCCAGCTTCCCTGGGGGAGCCCTTGTCCTGGGTGCACAGCCCCACCTCCTTCAATCATTGGCAGCACCTAATTCTTCCTTCGGATCTAGCTGGGCCTCTGCCCTCTTGAGACCACAGTGGCCTCTCTTCACCTGGACATCTTATGCTCATTGCCTGTGCCCCTTTTTAAAAAGAATGTTGGTATTTCTGTTTAAATAATTTGACCCATTAATGCCCTCTAGAAGGGTAGGATGCATAGATGCTAAATCCCTTGGCACTACACATTTCAGGCTCTCAGTGTGGAATTAAGTTTAATTCAACAAATACCAAATGCCTGTCACATACCACCAAGCCCCATTCCTCATTGTTGAAGGAGGCAGATGGATGTTGGTTGCTAAACAATGCTTTTAGTAGGGCCCAGAACAGTTTCTCTACGCAGAGTAGCAAGGGCTGACCTTGATCAAGTCTATGTTTTTCCTCAAAAATGGCACACGGGTATAGTCTAACCACTGACAGGTTGGGGAATGGGGTGAGCCAGCCTCTATCCCGTGGGAGAGAACCACGCCCCACATGAGAGTGGAGCCACCTGTCCACCACCGCCCCAGTGTTGGGGCCCTGAATGACCGCATGGAGCCAAGCTGCCCCAAGCGCAGGAGCACTCAACTCAGCGGCCTCATCAGAGGCAGATGGTGCTGCCTGCCCGTCTCTGCCCCTGAAGTGGAGAGTATAGATTTTATTCCCAGTTATACACTGTCCTGACATTGAGCAAGCTCCTCCAGCTTCCTGTGCCCCCTCCTCTTGGTGAAGCCTCCCTACCTTCCACAACCCCACAGCATCCCTCCCTCCTTATACTTCTTGAGATGTCTTGAGAATAAATGAGGCATTAGCAACCTGTTCTAAGGAAGACACTGTGTAAATATGATGCAGAGTTTCACCTGCCCTAAACTGCTAAAACAGTTGCTGATTCTGTGCTAAATAGATGACCACGTTCTTCTCCCATGGAGCCTCCTTTCTGCTAACAGGGAGAGTCCCCACCAGGCCAAGCCTCTTAAAAGGAGTGTGAAGAAAAACAATGGAAGGTGCCTTGGCTTATAAATGGCTGTATTATTCTTAGCATGCACCCTATCGGGAGCCCTGTGAAGTTGCTGATGCGACTCAATTTAATGAGGTGAGATCAATGGGGCCTGCAGTCCCCAAGTGCAGGACTGATGCTCCTGGTGGCCTCAGTCTGCCCATTCCCTGTGGTGGGTGTTGATGCTACTTTGGGTTTGAATGATAATCTTTTTAATGATGAACTGAAAGTGAAGAAAGGCCCTGAAAGAAAAAAATAAACACAATGATAAGCAAAGGACACCCTGCTCCTTTACATAAGAAAACAGCCTCAGCCTCGCGCCAGCTGTGTTCAGAGCCAGCCCGTTCCAGCAGCATGCTCAGGTGATGTTTCCGCATCCCCCGCGAGGGAGCAGCTCCTGGTATCCTTAGCAATCCCACGTGAAAAACTAGCATGTTTTCCATCTGGAGCACTCAAGACCTGACACAGGATGCCACGCTTACATAGTCAGAAGTCCAGCTCGTGAAGGCCCAAGAGCCAAAGCCGGTGCTCCCCTTCCCGGGACGTTTCACAATTGGCCTTGATGGGGCAATGCCAGGGTGGTCACAGACATCTCACCAGGAGGGGCACACGGGCCACACGGTGGCTATGTTGCAGGTGCTGGCGAACACTTGTGTGCCCTGATGTAGATGCACTGCCCAGGAGACCCCAAGGCTAGGTAAGAGGTCTCCGCACTCCGCTCCATCCCCTGTTGTCCAGGATGGAGTGGCAACTTACAACGCCAGGCCCCAGGACTGATTATCAGGTGTTGGCAGAGGGTGAAAGCGTGTGGCTCCTCCTGAAAGCCTGCTCTGTCCACCGCTGTTGGAGGTGACATCTTCATGGTCCAGATCACAGTCTCTATTTTGGCTTTGTGTCTCAAGCGTGCTGGTGAGGGCAGAGCCTGTGGGCTGTGGATTCTCAGAGACTCAGCAGCAAGAGCCCCTGTGCCACCAGCCTCAGGTCCCACCGGCGGCCTGGGAGCTGTCCCTGGCAGATGCAGTACCTCCGTGTGACACGGCCTACATTGTAGCGGTTTGTCCCTGCCTTCGTGTGAGAGCAACCATCCCCTCCTATCATCTGGAAGCAAATTCCAAGGACCTCTCAAATGAAGCACTGAAGAACAGTTGTCTAACAATAAATAAATAACAGAGCAGATAGAGCTTCATTCTATCAAAATTGGAGAGACCTGCCAGCTGTCCCATGGTGCTCCAGTCCATTTGCAGGCATGGCCCTCCACAGCACACATGCTACAAAGGACTATCCCTGGAAAGCCCCAGAGCAGGTGGCCCTGGACTTAGTGTGGGCTCCCGAACACAATCCTCTGCACACACACATACTCTGCACACATACAGCCCTGCACACACACAGCCCTGCACACACACAGCCTTGTACAAACAAACCTGCACACACACAGCCCTGTACACACATACTCTGTACACACACACACCCTGCACACACATCCTGCACACACACAGCCCTGTACACACACTTTGCACACACGTACCCTGCACACACACACTTTGCACACACAGTCTTATACACACACATAGCCCTGTACAAACAGCCCTGTACACACACCCTACACAGACACAGCCTTGTACACACATCCCCTACACAACCCCTGTGCACACACCTTGCACACACACTCTGAACACACACACTTTGCACAGACACAGCCCTGCACACACACAATGTGCACACACCTTGTACACACAGCTCTACACACACATTTCCTCCTGCCAGGCTCTCTATGGCTTTCTGTTGAGCCCTTCCTTGCACATGTTTGGGCTGCTGAGTGAGAGCACTGTGGGCCTCATCTGACTTCCTCACAGGAGGCGATCACACGGCATATGGGTCTGGCTGCTGTAGAACCATGGAGTCAAATGTGGCTGCGGGGCCCAGATGCGATAGAGATGGCACAGTTCACATTTGCAAGCACCCTTTCAGTGATAACTCAAGCCTGGCATTCATTCAGGGTTACCGGTTTAAATAGTGGGTCTTTAATAGTGGGACGTAAGCCAGAAGGCCAAGCTGAGATACCCAGAGCTATATGGATAAAAAACTCATATTTTCTTCTGATGAAATTACCAGCAAACATCTTTCAGATTTTTAAGGTAGAAAATGTATATGGAACTACCAAAAAGTAAAGAACTCTGAGTATATATTCCAACATAAAGCCATTAGCCACTGGCTTAATTACTTAAATTTTATATTTCCACTAAATGCAGTTAGTGGAAACTGTGATTTTTTTTTAAAAGCTGTCACTCTGTCTCCTAGGTTGGAGTGTAGTGGGGCAATCGTAGCCCACCGCACCCTCCACTTCCTGGGCTTAAGAGATCCTCCTGCCTCAGCCTCCTGAGTAGCAGGGACAACAGGCATGCCACCACAGTGGGCTAATTTTATTTTATTTGTAGAGACACGGCTCATTCTGTTGCCCAGACTCGTCTTGAACTGGGCTCAAGTGATCCCCTCACCTGGGCCTCCTGAGTGGCTGGGATGTGGGCGTGAGCCCCTGTGCCCAGCCAAACTATGAGTTGTGGTGTGCATCTCCCTGCACAGATTCCTTCACAGACCCTGGACACCAGATGCCAGCGCAGCCACAAGCAGGCAATGAGGGGCATCTCCCCAAGCTGCCCAGGACTGGAATAAAAATAAGCATGGCTAGTCTTGGACTAACTTGAAAACAGACCAAGTTTCCCAAAACCCTCCAGCATCTTCTTTCTGTTTAATTTTCCATGATTCTAAATACTGTTGCCTTCTCTTTTTCCCAAGGGAATCTGATGGGACCTTTGAGTTTCTGGGTCCTGCTGTCCAGCAAGCTCCTCCCGGGGTCTTGCTTCCAGGCCTCAGCTCTGGGTGACAAATGAATCTGGTCTTCACCAGGCTTTGCTCCAGAAACCAATTGGAAGAACAATTATGCAAGAGGCTCCCCCAAATTACCCCACAGAGTTCAAGGTCAATGATGTAGCTTTCAGGTTTATAAAGAAAGTTGACCCTGTTTGAAAGCGACCTGTACAAAAGTGTCTAGATGGCCTTCCCCCAGTTAATAGCTGTTCATTGAAAGTCAATGTCTTTGCCTATTAAAAGAAAACCCAGCATTATTTTCCTGCAGATCTGAAGTATAGCCTATAGCCCTTGGGGTGTGGAAATCTTTAGAGTGACTTTTACTTTCACACCCTCTGCTGTTCTCTTCCTGCAGGTCCACATCCCAGAGTGAGGCCCATGTGTGAAAAGCAGGGCGGCAGCATGTCACTTGCTGTCCAGGGAATCAGCCTGTTAATGTGTCAGACAAAAGTCTCTGCTCAAACTTGGCTAGTGAGACTGGTCCAGGCCAACCTGGCCCAGCACTGTAAATAAATGACAGCCTCACAGAGCAGAAAACCAGCACTTAATTACAGTTGTTCCCTCCACCTACCAATCTGGCCACCAAGCAGGGGCAGCCTCAGGTTTCCACCAGCAGGAAGTGGACAGGCCAGTGCCGGCTGGACTCCAGAGGTGGGGCTGCTGCCCAGGGTGATGCCTTCAGAACACGTGCTGGGGGCATGCCTCTGTCAGAAGATATCTGTCTCCACAGCTTGCTTTTCTTGTTAAGGCACACTTTCATTTTTCTAGAGAGCTCCGTGGCTTTCAGAGTGGAGGTCTCCGTGCTGCAGGGATGGCCCCATCAAGTGAATAAACATCCAGGGCTGGGGACTCAGGCACACTCCACAGACACACACACAAAAGCAGCATACAGGGACTGAGTGGGACATAGGCAGTGTGGGGAGCATGTGGGTTGAGGGAGGGGGGCAGGTGCCACAGGGTGTGGCCCAGAGCAAGCAGGAACTCAGTAGGGACCGAGGAGGAACTCAGCAGTCTAGGAGGACTTCTGGAATCACACTGACGATCCCTGCCAGCTATTTTCCAAAGAACAAGACGGGAGAGGCCAGACGACCCTTGCAGGAAAAGTGAATCAGTATTTAGGAACAGACTTGGATTTGCCAGGTAGATCTAGAGGCAGCTCTGCAAATTATCAGGCTATCAATAGGACTGTGAGTTGTTCTTTGCATACAAGATTTTAACCTTTACAGATTTTCCATGCTTATAATGGCAAGGATGAGGCTAGGAGTGGCCACCAGGTCCCTGTTTATGAGATCCTGCTGTTCTCCATTCGTTTTCTGGGGTTGCTGTAACAAATTACCAACAATCAAGTGGCTTAAAACAACAAAATGTATTCTCTCCCAGTTCTGAAGGCCAGAATCGGAAGTTAAGCCACTAGCAAAGCCCTGGCCCTTCGGAAGGGTCACGAGGAGGACTTTCTGGGCTCTTTAGCTCCTGGTGGTTCTGCACGTTCCTTGGCTGTGGCTGCATCGCCCCCATCTCTGCCTCCATCTGCACGGGGCCTTCCCCCCATGTCTGTGTCTCAGATCTCTCCTTCAGCTCACTGACGGTAGCAGAAGCCATCACCATCCCTTCCACGTGAGGTCTGCCCGCCTCTGGACCAGCTGGACCATGTTCAACTCCTGCCCGTAGAAAGTCCTGCTGCACTTTGCCCTTCCAATTCTCCTTGGAGCACTCCAGATACAAGGATCTGAACCCATGCCTTGTGGATGATCTAAGGTCAACTTCCTTCACTTAACTCCATCTGCCAAAACTCTTCTCAAATAAGGTTACTGTCACAGGGTCTTGTGGGGCATATCTTTTATTAGGGAGTGGGAGGGACACTGTTCAGCATACTACACCAAGCAATATGTAAGGTCCATACATACAAGGCATATGTCACCATACATGGGAGGACATGTTTACCCTTGTCCTTTCAATGCTCCCTACAGAGGACAGTGTCTTCCATGGGGCAGGGAGAAGGGTGGAAGGTGGAGGCAGAGACCTGGCACACTGGGGATGCTGAAAAACTGTCCACTGCTGTTCTGCCCTATTTTCAATTATTTCTAAATTACAGAACAAAATTACTCTACACAGCATATGAATTTCTGACCCTAAGCCGAAGATCAATCAAGAATGGCCAGAACACACAGAGAAAGGGAAACTGGAGTGGGGTTGGAGGGACGGGATGTTCTTCAGGATGGATGTACTTACAGCCGGCTGGAGGTGATTCTAGGCAGTTATCCTTAAACCATGTACTCAGCCCGCCTTTCACTTTGAGTCTGTGTTAGGCCTGGAATCCAGCCAGATGCCCCCACCTTGAGGTGCTCCTCATCCTCCCAGGTCTTTCTCCAGTGTCTTCCACAGGCGCTTTGAGGATGAGCATCCACGGATCTCTAGAAAACTGGGGGCCCTTTGCAGGGGGCGAATGGATGGGTTGTGTGGCCCAGGGGCCCTAACTCAGCTGCACAGGCTGCAGTGTACCACGTCACAGACGCAATGAGTCCCATGCCTACTCCTAGTTACTCAAACGTGTGGATTCTATAGCCCTGGGGACAGACACGGGGTGCATTCCAGATCTCCTTTCAAAAGCAATTCAGAGTCTTTCGGGAGAGAGAAAGAGAAGGCAGGGGATGAAAGGAGAACTCAGAAACTCCTGGAAGCCAAAGAAAACCTTAGGTTTAGAGAAACTTGGAGCAATTAGTGCTTGGAGTTGGCAGCAAAATGGTGCTAGGTAATTAATTAACACCTACAGTCTAAACAGCGTCTTTCCACAGAGGCCTGAAAAACCCCCAAGAAAGACCAAAGTGGAGGAAAAGGGAGAGTAAGATGGAGACAGGCGGCAGGAAATGAGAGGGGCTTTGGTGACCAAGATAGTTAATGGGCCTTAATTTTCCCCCAATTTATCATGATCTCAGTTGAGCACTTCCTGGATGACAAAGAGGGTGCAAAATCCAACTGTGCAGGTCTTGCTGCTTAGACTCAGGTCCGTATCTGTCAATCATGGGGAGACACAGGCCGATCAAGAGTCAGGAGCACAGGGCATCAAGAAAAGGGGACACATGCCTGAGAATCCAGCTTGAAAATGCATCCATTGGATACATTCTGTCAGCACTGAGACGGAAGGTTGGATAGTCATCTTAAAAATCACCATGCCATTGGTGCCCACCAAATATTCTCTGCCAAAGAGTTTTGGCTACATACAATTTGTAGATTTTATTTCCCTTTGCAAAGTATCTAAGGCATGTCTTCAGGTTGGAAGACATTGGAAAACATCTGTGTTTGCTTTGCCCTTTCTTATTTTATGTGAATATTTCACTGTTAACAAGAGAAATTTCCTGAGTAAAGACATTTCTTGGAACTCAATAGAGTCTGTGTCAGGCCACGAGAGAGCAGAAGAATACTCTATATGGACAACCTGCGCCCCTACAAAGGGCCCCTCTGCTCACCAGGGGTGATGTGTTGGCAATGTCCATCTCAGACACGGCTGTGTTTCTAGAGGATTTTTATGGCTCCCACTCACTACTAAACAGGAGGTGCTGTGCTCAATCCACAAAGTTGAACTTATCTCTAAAGAGTTGAAAGCCGCTAAGGCCCCTTCTTCTGTAAAACAACTTCCTCGAAAATGTTAATTATTACAACAATTGGAGGCAATAAAAAGCCTAAAAGAGTATGGTTAATAGATGGACTGAGCAACTCATTCACTGCCCAATTATAATTCCACTTCGAATGCAGACTTTGGGTTAACGTATACAGCTCACAGTGTGTGTTGGGACTGAAAAATGACACCCTTATCATGATTCCATTACTTAGGGCTTGCTTCCATCCTCTTAGCTATTTTTTTCCTACAGCCAATGCTAAGAATAGACTGTCTGAGTGATGTCAAATTTTGGAGAAAAAATAAAATAAAATTAGTAGCTCAATTGTTACAGGATTAGGGCTATAAAAATGCAGCAATTACCAATTCAAGGGTGTAGAAAACACTTCACAAAATCCACTTCAGGCACCATTTCATGTTCCCTTTAAGAACTGAAAATTAGCCAAAAATGTCTCCTGAGTAATACAGCTTCTGGCTGAAGTTTGGATTTTAAGTAGGATGTACTTTAAAAGCAAGAGAGGCTGGCCACTAGCTCATAGCAGCAGAGGTCTTTGCCAGGTGCATTCTCTAAGCCATTGAGGGAGAGCTGGAAAACCTGGCTGCACGAACCAGGGCTGCATCTATGCAGCTCTACACTCCTCTCCAAGAGGGGGCTGCATCTCTGTGGCTCTTCTTGGTAAGTACAGGGTCTTTCCTCACTCTTTCCTCCTTTCCTGTTCTCACAGCAATTATTCAGAAAAGGCGGGTTCTGAAGCAATCTGCTCATGTCACTCAGAGTCCCTCACACACATACTCTAAGAGTGCAGAGGGTCTCCCCGGAGTTCCCTGTGAAGATGAACCAAGGCAGTGTCATCTGGGGGGATAATTTTATGTGTCACCTGACAGGGCCCCCGATGCCAGGATTCATGGTTAGGCACAATATCTGTGGGGTATTTCTGGATGAGATTAATATTTGAATCCATAGACTAAGGGAAGCTGTTTCCCTCCCTGGTGTGGGTGGACCTCATTCAATCCACTGAAGACCTGAATAGAATAAAAAGCTGGACAAGAAAGAATTTTTTCTCTCTTCCTGATTGTCTTTGAGCTGAGCCATTGGTCTCCTGCCTTCAGACTCGAATGCACACTGGGGCTTCCTCCAGCAGCTCCCTGCGCCTCCTCCAGCTGCCCAGTTTCAGGCCGCCAAGGGACTTGCCAGGCTCCACACCACAAGAGGCAATTTTTATAGAAAATCTCTTGATAGATGATAGAGGAAGATGACAGAGCTAGAACCAGAGATGCATGGGTAGATGTGCCATCTGTGGAGCTGGGTTCTCCTTGAGGACACCTACAGAGCCACTCCTCAAGACAGACTTCCCATGCAGTTCAGGTTCCTAGGTGGGAGCATGGCAGAGGCATTGGCCAAAGTCCTCCCACCATGTGGGAGGACCATTTTAGACTTTCTTCTCAACACTGAGAAAGTGACCATACTTGCCCATCTTCAGAGTGGTGACATCGACTGTATCCATATATTCAAGGGAAGGAACAACTTGGAAAGAGCTTCTGAGCGCTAATCAGCCCTGCATAGCTCTGGAGATAATCCCCATGGCAGCACTACAGCTACAGTGCATGTTAAATGCATCCCTATTACTGAAAAGAACCTTTAAGCATCATATGTCAATTCAGTAGGATTCATGATCTCAGAGAAGCTTCTGCTTCCATTATCAGCTTTTAATCTTATCCACATCGTCCCTTTTTGGGGGAAAAAAAAACAAACAAACTCATGAATACTTTTCTGTAAGTCATTCTACTTTCTTCAAATAGGAAAAATTTTGGAATCGCAAAAAACATCCTTTCTGCTTGGCATGGCTCACCTCTTCCAGTCTGAGAAAGGTACCATTGTGTGACTTCAGTAAATTAGATAAACTATGAGTTTAGCAGCCTTTTATTTTTGAGGAGTGAATAGCGACTTTCTCGGTCCTCGGTGGCACCCCCTCTCCCTAACTCTCCGCATTATGCAAACTTCAAGGAGTGGAGCAGCCCTGTCAGAGGAGCCCTGATAGGAAGGAACTCCTGAGTGGTTCAGGCACTGGCAGCGTCTTTAGTCCCTAGACAGGCATATTAGTCTGGATGTTAGCTGCGTCTCCTTAATTGGATTGCCTGCATAAATTGCAATACAGGGTGGACAAGTGATAGGAATAAATATGTTTTTCCCCTTAAAAAGAACCCAAATATGTAAACAATCCGTCATGTAGGAGAGAGTGTATGTGCATCTTATTGAAAGGGGAGAAATAATTTGGAGAGATGAGAAAAGAGCACAGGGTAAAAGCTGATATTCTTCTTTTATAACGGATAGCCCCAAGTTGTAGAGGCCATTATTTCTTGCATTTTCAGAGCAAATGAACTTGACAGATGGCCGTGTCACCCAAACCCCCACCTACCAACTTGATTATGCAGAAAACAATACAATAGAAAAGAAATCATTACTGAAGGAACCTGGTTAGTCCGCAGAGGGCTGGGGAATGCAGAAGAACAAAATTACAGTGGTGGAATTGAACAGCAAGAATGCATTTAACACAAAGTGGGTTACAGCGAGGCAATCAGTCATGGCTAAAGCTATTGTCTGGGCTTGCTTGCATGGTATATGAAGTAATCTGTCATCTCCCACGAAATTTATGCTTAGTTTATAGGAGAAAACTACAAAGGTTTTGCCAGGACATGTGCTGGTAGCCTTAAGTAGCTCAAGTGTGGACCAACAGAAAGGACACGTTGGACATTGCAGGACGCCTGCTGCCTTCTTTGTGGGGGCCATTATCTTATCACTGAGATGCTCCCATCTGCTCACATGATTTGCTGATGTGTTTGGGGAAGTTAAGGGCACAGATTCATTCAGCTTCAACAATGGACAGCCTGGCATGGCGGCAGTGCAGACACCAAAAGCACTGGTTGGGAAGACAGAAGACCATAGTTAGAGTGAAACTTTTCAAAACGTAGAAAAGAGTGCTGCCATGAGTTTAGAAAGACTAACAGCCTTCCTACTTGTGGCGGTGTGTATATGTCAGGAGAGGTCAACACCAAATATATAAGCCTCACCATGTATGCAACAGGCAGCCTGGGATAGACAGTGAAATCATGTTTTCAGCTGTGCTAGGCAGTCATACACCACATCTATGACGGTGCTTTCACACCAGAAATGGTTTCTTGAGACTAAGTCAGCTCCTCTGTTCCTTTGCTGAAAAATGATGGGGTCTTGCCTCCTTTATTTCCTGTTGTGTGGTATTCCTCCCACCTGAAAACATCTTCCCCATCCATTGCTTCTTCCTGGGTGGGGCCAGCCCAAAAGGCCCAGCTCACAGGTAACTCGGGGGAATACCTGCTCACAGGTAACTCCAGGGGACACCTGCTCACAGGTAACTCCAAGGGACACCTGCTCACAGGTAACTCCGGGGGACACCTGCTCACAGGTAACTCCGGAGGCACCTGCCCTCTGCACGGCCTGCACACCTATTATCCCAGGACCCCATGCTTCCTGGCACTGGCTGTTTTGGTTCTATCTCAGCTCTTGTATTAGACTCCTTACTCCCAAGGCAAGTGTCTGCGTCACATCCATCCATGCCAGTAGCTTTCATCTGTCTACATATTACAATCTCTCTCCATACATAGATATGATATACAGACATGGGTCTCTAGCTATTTAATATTAATTCTGTACTGTCTGGCACAATATCTTATATACCCACAGATCAGGGATATGGATATACAGAGTACTTAATAACTTAATAGAACTAATAATCTAACTTAACATACTATTAAATATAATCATACAGGTTAAGTATCCCTCATGCAAAATGCTGGAACCAGAAGTGTTTCCGATTTTTCATTTTTTTCAGGTTTTGGAATAGTCATGTATACATAATAAGATCTCTTGGGGATGAAACCCAAGTCTAAAGACAAAATTCATTTATGTTTTATATATACTCTATACACAGATCCTGAAGGTAATTTTATGCATTATGTTTAATAATTTTGTGAAACCTATCACATGAGGTTGAGGGTGAAATTTTGCACTTCAGTTTTGAATTTTGGAGCATTTCAGATTTCTGATTTTTGGATTAGGGATGCTCAACCTGTATAATATTAATGCAGTTAAATAATATACTTAATATATTTATATTATATAATAATATATAAATATAATTTTATATTAAAAATAAATTTATATGTATATATACTATAAGTAATATTATAATATAATAATATATTTAATATATCATTTAATATGTTAATAACAATGAAGGTAATAATTTGTTGAGATTAATTAAATACAAATTTGTTAAAAATTGACCCAGGGATTATATGCAGCTTTCAGAAAATTAAAACAATCTTCCAAGCTTTCACTGTATCTCTTGAATTATGCCTACTGTTTTCCAACATATTTGTAATCAGTGACTTATGTCTTTATTTTACTTTTACTTGATGAAATGTAAGTAGTTAGCAGTGCTATTATTTGTACCTTAGTATTACCTCAAACTAAAGAACAGAAATGTGTCTTAGATTATTCTAATTTCAGAAAGTCCTAGTTCAAAAATCCAGTGTTGAAGCACGTATAAGAAATGTATTTTGCCAGATTCACAGCCAAGGAGCAGAGGATAGACCCCTTTTACCTACGCAAGGAGCAGAGGATAGATCACATTTACCCACAGCTGCTCATAAAGTCTCCCAGGATATCACATTTGCTGGTCATCATGAAGCTTGCAACCCCTAGAGAAGGATGTGTTCAGTTTATTTGGAATGGAAACGCTGCCCGTTCTGCGGCAGAGCTCAGCACCTGCGTCTCTAAAATAGAAACAGTCACTCAAACAAGGAAGCTTTAGAGAATCAACGTTTAGAGCAGCCAGGCCTGGTTTCCTACTGCCCGTGGCAGGCAGGAGTTCAGAGCTTCACCTCTAATACTCTGATGAGATCATGGATTTGTATATCATCTGAGAACTCAGCCCTGTTCCAGGCAGGGGCTGTTTGGGGACAGTGCCGTGGTGCTGATTTCCAAGTGGATAGCAGGTACAGTGAGAGGGCAAAATAGCAGCCACTACTAATATGGGGCAATGGGGACTGACATCGTCCAGCTTCACTTGTACCCCAATATTAACCTCAAAGCATTACATAATGCACCATCAATTAAATTTGCCCTCAATATTATGTGAGGCAAGGTGATCGCTGATAGCCACAGGTGAGAAATATCTGGAAAACAAAATATAATTGATCTCAGAAGAATATAGGTTAATTCATGAAATAAATTCTGCTTTCAAGTCCAGAATGTCTGTGGGATTCCCTTGAAAGGTAATAAAGGGAAAATAAAGGACAATGCTTCTTAGAGTTAAGGGGCGGTGGTGTCTGTAGCTGGGATCCTCCAACTACAGCCACAAATATGGTCTTGGGAAGGTGGTTCCTTCCTCCCTAAATACGCACTGTGTCTGAGTTGTTTCTAGGAGCCACTCTCCATGCTCCTCTTAGGGTAGCAGAATTATGGCCTCCCAAATATGTCCACATCGTAACCCCAGAACCTGTGAGCATGTAGACTACATACTCAAGGGAGCCGAGGCTCTCGCTGGAATGCAGGTCACGGAGGAGTTGGCCTCGAGGTGGCAGTTCCTCCTGTGTGATCCTGCTGCATGACCTGGACAGACTCAGTGCAATCACCAGGCTGTTATAAGGAAGACAGAGACAGAAGAGAGAGTTGGGGAGAGAGTAGAAGATGCCACACTGCTGTTTGTGAAGACGGAGGAAAGAGCCACAAGCCAAGGAATGCTTGTGGCCTCTGGAAGCTGGAAGAGGTGGGGAAATGGGTTTTCCTCTGGCCCTTCCAGAAGGGAGGCAGCCCTGCCGATGCCTAGACTTCAGCCCAGTGAGACCCACTTCAGACTTCTGCCTCCAGAGCTGTAAGGTCCCAAGTCTGTGTTGTTTAAGCCGCTAACTTAGTGGTCTTTTGTTACAGTAGAAATGAGAAACGAATACACCTCCACCCGCAATCCGTTTATTTAAATTTATTTTTCAGTTTCTAGTATTTAGAATGGTGCTCAGTGCATGTGACGGACATGGTTCTTGAGGGAATGAATTTATTCTACACTATTCACGAGGAGCGGTGTTCTGATGAGACTCTGAGGTTGGAAAAGCTCATTAAGAGTCAACACCTCCAGACTTAGCACAAGAATGAAAACAGGCCAGGCACGGTGGCTCAGCCTGTAATCCCAGCACTTTGGGAGGCCTAAGTGGGCGGATCACCTGAGGTCAGGAGTTCAAGATCAGCCTGGCTAAGATGGTGAAACCTCATCTCTACTAAAAATACAAAAATTAGCCGGCTGTGGTGGCGCATGCCTGTACTCCCAGCTACTTGGGAGGCTGAAGTGGGATAATCACTTGAACTTGGGAGGCAGAGGTTGTAGTGTGCTGAGATTGCACCACTGTACTCCAGCCTGGATAACAGAGTAAGACTCTGTCTCAAAAAAAAAAAAAAAAGACAAATGTAGTTAGACTCTTGAGGGCAGACATTTCAGCCATTCAGGGCAGCCCTGGGCCACAGGCCTGGACAGGCCTGCGCAGAGGCAGCTTCTCTATTCAGCAGGGAGGCCCCACACAGACCCACACCGAGCTCCTAGGCGGGGGGGGCGATCTCGGGGACCCTGGTGGGTCTCACACTGGAGTGAAAGTCTGCAGAAGCAGATGCATGAAGAGCGGGGGAAGCATCTTCCTTTGTCTCCAATCAGCAGCTTCTTCTCAGGACTCAGAGTCCAGGGCTGGGCAGCTGCCCTCAAGCAGGGGACACGAGCCTGTCTGACCATCCCACCTGAAGGACAGGCCTGGAGGAGGAAGGTGGTCTCCCCAGAGGGGGCCAGGAAAGGGACATGGATGACCCCACCCCGTCATCACATGCATGAATGTAGAGAAGTGAGCACCTGTGGGGCCAGAAGCCGCTTCCCCAAAACTGTCCCATCCTGAGCTGCAGTGACTGATGGAGAATTGTTCCTCATATTCAGCTGACTGTGGCCTTCTCATGGCATCTGCCATAGGGTCTATGCCCACCACAGTGGTCCCAAAGGTTTCTCTTTCCACGGGAGGCCGCCTCACATCCCTTGACTACGTTCCCGTGTGGGCTCTGAGTGCCACGCCATTCTGCTCACAGGTCTGTCTTCATGTCCTTCATTCCATCAGCAAGCATTGATCTGTGCCCTGCCCTGGGCTAAGGCCATGTGTAATGTTCCTTTGAGAGTGAGGAATATATACGTGTTTCTATTGTTTGTAGACGTGGCTCCTGCCCCGATTAAGCGTATATTCTAAATGATGACTTGGAGGATAAATGAACCACCCAGAGTTCATGCTACAGAGAGTGAGAAGTGGTCAGGGATAGCCTTTTGGAAGAGGTGACATTTAAGCAGAGACCTAAAGAATGAAAGGAAGGCAGGCACTCAGGGGAAGGGTGTCCTGGGCAGCCAGAGCCATTGGATGCTGGAAAGTTCAGCCCAGTGAATTGCAGAAGAGGCTGGGCCCATGAATTCAGCCCTGAAACATTGATTGAGCTGCTGCCCTCAAGGAGGCTGCATTCTGGTGGGTGGGTCGGGGAGAGAAAATTAATAACCACACAAGTAAGCATGTACATCCCATGCCAGAGGGGAGAGGACCGCTAAATGAAAGTCACGCAGGGGCCTCCCTGAGCCAGGATCCAAAAAGAGTGTGATGTGGGCATCTCCAGAGGCCTCTCCTGGCCCTGGGAGGAGAAGAGCTCAGGAGAGGGCCCATGGCAGCCCGGCCCTGCATGAAGAGAGGGAACTGTACTATGGATGGTGGGGGTAGTAGGGCCTCCGAAGAACTGGCAGGATGACCAAGAAGTAGCCCCCTCATCAGGATGACCCCCAGTCTCCAGCCCTTAGGTCAGGCTGTGCTCTGTACAGCAGCCTGTGCAGTGGTTTGAGGGGGACCTCAAAAAAGGAAGGAGGCCCCCTTCTCCTCATTTCTGGCCCTTCTCGCTCACTCCCCACCACCATGTGATGACAGGAGCCATTCATGGAGACCTCTTGCTTCTCTTTCCAGGGCTCGCTGTATTTGCATGAGGCTGGCCCCTCTCCCAACCCAAGCCTGCAGCCTGGGCCCCACAAATGTGTGGGTCTCCCTGTGTTCACAGCAGGTGGGCAGAGGAGGAGCATGCCCCATTGCAGGGCGCACAGTGACATCATGAGTTCTCTTTTCCTAGTGGTATTGACTCAGGTCAATGCCTGCTAGGGCTTTGCAGAAGGGGCTCAAAGCCCCTTCCAAACCTGTCCCACATCTGTAGGTGGTAAGAGACAAGTGGAACCAGCTGGAAAACGTGTAGCTGAACACAGTGGCAAAGGGGAGGGCACTGGGCCTGGAGTAGGGACACCAGTGCCCACGCCCACTGCCCAGACACCCCTGACATGTGGTTTCAGAACTTGGCCTTCTGCAGCTTCACTTCCAACTGTCACCCCTGGGGTCCTTCCTAGCATGAAGGTTCTTGGCTACATCCCCTGCAAGCCCAGGGAGGGCTCCTGATCAGACCGAGGGGTGTAGATGGTTCAGTGCAAACTCGTCACAGCTCAGAACACAGCTTCCGCAGGACTGCGGGTCAATATCGCCATCTTCATCTACTCAGAGAAGCGCTTGCTTAGTGAGGGGCAAAGGAGAGCTCTATCAGCATAACTTTTTAAAATAGTGACATAAGTATCTATCATTTCACTATATATGAATTTTTTAATATTTCCAATATAGATGATGCTGAATGTGGAATTTCATGAGATATGATTCCAGTTAGCCTGGGGGCCTTTGATTCCTCTAACGTTTTTTTATCAGGTTTCATCAGCTTTATTGGAAAATGGGATAGTGCCTTATTGGAAGATAGGTGGAAATTTGTCAAACACTTAGCCATGCTATCAGTCTCAAGCACTGTCTTTGCTACAGACACAATTATTGCAATGGGGGTTTGGATTTTGAGAGCTCTCAGGAAAGAAAATGTGGGTAAACACAGTATGAAAGCTCCTCTTACCTACGCAGCCACTCCTATGGGGAGATGGGAAGACTGGAGTAAACGAAAGAGAGATGATCACGGCGCATTCATTGAACTCTGTGGCGGAATACTCAAATGTGGAACTAGCAAAAACGGCAAATATTTTCATGCTGGAATTAGGCAGAGAGAATTGAATCAAGGCTGAAATTATTTCTTAAATGACCACGTGCAAGAGTGTACTACTTCCTCTAAATGGAAGCCCTAAGAGAAGTCTAAGGGGGGAAACTGAATTTTCTAGGGTATTTCCATGCTGAGGAGTGGGGTGAGAGTGAGACAGCAGACGGCGTCAGGCCAGAGTTAGGTGGCGAGAAATCCACTCTGGGTGTTGGTTTCAGGAGACTGGTCAACAGTGTCTCACACTGCAGAGGCTCAGAGAGCATGGTCCGGAAAGTCCTCTGAGTTGATCATTAAGGGGACTTTTCAGAGCGGTAGTTCTCTATGTGGGGTCCCCACACCAGCAGCATCACAGTTACCTGGGAACTTGGTGGAAATGCAAATTCCTAGGGGACTCACCAAAGAGCCAGTGAACAAGATAATCTGGGGGTGTCTTGTTCACAATCCGTGCAAACAAAGCCTTCCAGGGGAGCCAGATGTATGCCCCGCTTGAGGACCAGGGTTCTTGGATGTCGCTGCAGCAAAAGAGGATAGAGGGCGGGAGACGCAGCGGGGTTCCATAAACAATGGAACAGAGAAGACTTTTGGTGTTAAGGAAATATCCTTCCAAGATAGGGAATGTTTGGAGACAAGGAAGACCGACTGTGAGAGAGAGGAAGTAAAGATGAGAGGGGGACACAGGGCACCCCACGGAAGCCGTGGAGCAGGAGCAGGAGCTGAGGTGAGGACACAAGGGAGGGGAGGATGATGCAGGAACGAAGCCTGGTTAGGTGGACAGGAGATGGAGGAGGCAATGTCTTGGTTGGCTTTTCCTCCTGTTGTCTTTGAGAATATTATCTTCCAGATTGAATCTTCAATCTATTTGTGCACAGTCTAAGGCTTTCTCTAAGGCTTCCCTTGCATTTATGCTCAGGGAAGGTTTTAATGTATTCTTCAGTGAGCAGATTTCCTTCATGATGATGATAAGAGGCACCTTGCATGCCCTGTAATGGAGTTGAAGTCGGCCTCCCTGCCTCTGATGCCAGGAGGCTGGGGGCATCCCAAAGAAAGACTGGTCAGAGTATTTCATATTATTGATGACATCATCAGCATTTTGGCACCATGGAGTTTTAAAATTCCATGAAAAGCTGACCAAAGGAATTTTAAAATATTGATTTCTTTGTAGCATAAGGGCATGATTTATTATCTTCTCCTGAGATCCTCACGGATAGGAGACGAGGCTCAGATGCTACACCCTGGAGCTGCTTCTCCTGATGCAGCATTTAATGCAGGCATGGGGGGAACTGGAGACACAGGTGACAAACTATCAGGAAACAATTCAGGTAGAAAATGGGAAGGGCCTGTTCAAACGTCTGAAAATCTTCAGTCACCACAATAGAGCAAAAGATATAGAGCAATCGCTTTAAGGAAAACATGAGTCCACTCCATTGAGAAGGCATCTTGTTCCGGTAGAGAAATGTTGGTCGGGGACGCTCCTAGCCCACTGTTTTCTTTTCTCTGCGGAACACCCCTGCCTGGTACAGCTGCGTGGCTACTCATGCATTGGAGGAAATCTGCAGCTTTACAAATTTGAGTCACAGATGCAACAGAGATTTATACAGGACAGGCCCTGCGCTGAGAGCACAGGAGCAACAGCAGCCCTTGTGAGATGCACCATGATTTAACCCTATACCAGGAGCCTGGGGACCTGGAGCTTAGGGAGCTGTGCAGGACTAGGATGTTATCACAAAACTAAAATGTGTTTCCCAGGTAATTAGTATGTCTCTTCAGCAAGTAAAAAATAAAATATAATAGTCAGGTATAAAGCAGAGAGGAGGAAAAAAGAAAAGAGGGAGAAAGAGGGGCTGTTTCAGGGTAGAAATGGAGGGGAGACTGTTCTGCGGAGTTGGTGTCAGCTGCCTCATCTTTAGGGTCTCAGAGACTGTTTCGGCTCCCTTTAAGTTCTCTCTCCCTGCACTTACTCTGGCCTAAACTTCACATGCTGTCTAACAAACACAGGTGAACTTCTGCAACGGCCTGCGGTGCAGGCTCCCACAGCTTGACACTGCTGTAGAAACTTGGGGACACTACCATGAACCCCAGTTACCCCTAAGGGCCACTCTGCCTACTGTGGGCCCCTTGGGGGTCTTCCCTTGTTGAGCTATGTAGCAGCAGGGTCTGCCTGGGACCAGCAGCATGATCCAACTGGTTCTAGTCAACTGCAGACAGCCTTGGTGCTTGGGACAGTCCCTCTGGGAATCATTCCACCTCCCTGCTAGGCTCCACAGTAGCTTGTGGCTCCAATGGAATCAAGCAATGCCACCAAGCACCTCCTCAGCATCCTGAGGCCATGCCCAGAAAGGCCATGGCCTCTTGGCATGTCCATGGGCATGTCTGAAAGTCAGCCAAGACTCAGAATACTCAAGATGGTCCCCATGATCCTCTCCCTCCAATCAGGTCTTCTGCTCCAGATCTGTCTCTCAGTGGGAGGCAGGAGCCCCATCCTGGGACCCACCCTGGACACCTCCCTTCCCCACCCCCACACTCAAGGCTACTGGCCTGAGTCATTTCCTCTCCCAGGCTCCTCTTACACCTGCGCTTTTCTGCTGCCCTGCCCTCCCCTCATCCAATCAGCATCATATCACCTGACTCTCCCTTTGATTTTTGGGTCCCTAGATGTGTTCCATTCTTTTGCTGTATCCAAAGTGATCTTTTTAAAATGAAAATCCAATCCCCTAAGCCCTTTCCTTGAAAAATCTCAGAGTAAAGATTTCACACTGGCAGTCCACAAGATAAATTCATTTTGAGAACATGGTTTCTCTGGTTCACCTTCTTGGTTAATAGTTCAATCAGGAAACCAACATCCTGGCCACCCGGTCCCACATGGTATTAGATGCTGGCTCTGAAAAGTGACTGCTCCTTTAAAAGAGGTGAGCTGCCCACCCAGCCATCATCATGCATGGACACCACCTGCCAGGTGTCTACTTTCTGTTTCTATATATTTTGTCTATTCTGGACATGTTTATTTCTCCTATCTACCTGTAATTAATTATATATTCCTTGACCAAAATCTTCCCATTACTACTTCCCTTAACCACCCTAGCCTCTGGCAACTTTGTTGTACTCTGTCATTCTATGAGATCAGTTTTTTTAGATTCTACAGGTCATGCAGTATTTGTCTTTCTGTGTTTGGATGATTTTATTTAACATAATGACTTCCAGGCTTATTCATATTGCTGCAAATGACAGGATTTTTTTTATGGGTGAATAGTATTTAATAGTGTGTATAAATCACAATCTTTTTATCCATTCATTTGTTTGTTTGTTATGAAATGGGGTCTCACTAAGTTGCTCAGACTGGTCTGGACCTCCCAAGCTCAGGTGATCCTTCCACCTTAGCCTGCTGAGTAGCTGGGACCACATCTACATGTCACCACACCTGGCTAATTTTTAATTTTTTTTTTTTTTGTAGAAACAGGGTCTCCCATATTTCCCAGATTGATCTCAAGCTCCTGGGCTCATGCAATTCTTTTTCCTCAGCCTCCCAAAGCGCTGGGAGCCACCACTCCTGGCCCATTCATTTGTTTGTTGATGGATGCGTAGGTTGAGTTTATGTCTTGGCTATTGTGAATAAAGCTGCAATAAACATATCTCTTTGACATCCTGATTTCATTTCCTCTGGACATATACTCATATATTTCCTCTGGACATATACTCAACTCATATATTTTAGCAATTGCTAAAAATATGGTAGTTTTACTTTTTAGTATTTTAAGAAACCTCCATACTATTTTTCATAAAGGCTGTACTAATTTACACTTCCATCCTCAGTGAGTGAGTGTTCTCCTTTCTCCACATCCTCAGCGACACTCATTATATTTTGTCTTTTTGAAAACAGTGATTCTAACAGGTGTGAGATGATATTTCATTGCAATTTCCATTTGCATTTTCCAGATGATTAGTGATGTTGAACATTTTTCATATATATTTTGGCCATTTTTATGTGTTATTTGGAAAAAAAATCTATTCAGTTATTTTGCACATTTTTAATAGGGTTATTTGTTTTCCTGCTATTGAGTTTGTATTTCGGATATTAAGTCCTTGTCAGATGTATGTTTAAAAATATTTTCTTACATTCTGTAGGTTGTCTTTCCACTTTGTTGATTGTTTCCTTTGCTGTGCAAAAGCTCTTTAATTTGATGTAATTCCATTTGTCCATTTCTGCTTTTGTTGCCTGTGCTTTTGAGGTGTTATCCCAAAAAAAACTTTGCCCATACCAATGTTATGAAGCATTTTCCTCTGTTTTCTTCTAGTACTTTCATAGTTTTGAGTCTTAAGTATTTAATTCATTTTGAGTTTATTTTTGTATATGGTGAGAAATAGGGTCAAATTTAAGTCTTCTGTATGTGAATATCTAGTTTTTCCAACTTCATTTATTGAAAAATATTGTTATTTCCCCAGTGTGTGTCCTTGACTTGTCAAAAATCAGCCAACTGTAAATCCATGAATTTATTTCCGGGCTTTCTATTCTGTTCCCTTGCCCTACATGTTGTTTTTTATGACAGTATCATGTTGCTTTGGTTACTAGAGCCTTATAGTATGTCTTGAAATCAGGTAGTGTGGTGCCTTTAGCTTTGCTTTGTTGTTATTGCTTTTGTTCAAGATGGTTTTGGCTATTCAGGGTCTTTTATGGTTTCATATAAATTTTAGAATCTTTTTTTTCTATTTCTGTGAATAAGGTCATTGGTATTTTGACAGAGATTGCATTGAATCTGTAAATTGCTTTGGGCAGTTTGGATGTTTAACAATATGAATTCTTCCAATCCATGAACATGAGACATTTTTTCATTTATTTGTGTCTTCTTCAATTTCTTTCATCAGTGTTTTATAGTTTTTATTGTGGAAATCATGCACCTCTTTGGTTAAATCTATTCTTAGGCATTTAATATTTTGTAGTTAGTATAAATGGTATTGTTTTCTTTAGTTTTTAGATATTTTGCTATGAACATATTAAAACACTACTGATTTATTTTTCTTTTGAGACATAGTCTGCTTCATTGACCAGGCTAGAGTGCAGTGGCATGATTTCAGCTCGCTGCAACCTCCATCTCCTGGGTTCAAGCGATTCTCACACCTCAGCCTCCCAAGTAGCTAGGATTACAGGTGTGCACCACCAGGCCCAGCTAATTTTTTGTATTTTTAATATAGATGGTGTTCCACCATGTTGGCCAGGCTGGTCTCCCTCTCACCAACTCGGGTGATTCACCCACCTTGGCGTCCCAAACTGCTAGGATTACAGGCGTGAGCTACCGTGCCTGGCCACTACTGATTTTTGTATACCAATTTTGTATCCTGAAACTTTACTGAATTTATTAGTTCTAACAGTTTTTTTGGAGTTGTTAAGAGTTTTCTATATATAAGATCATCTTGTCTGCAGATAGGGACAATTTAACTCCCTCCTAAAAGGTATCCAATTTGGGTACCTTTTCAATACAGTACGAAGGGCATGATTTCATTCTTTTTTATGGCTGCATAGTATTCCATGGTGTATATGTACCACATTTTCTTTATCCGGTCTTCCACTGATGGGCACATAGGTTGATTTTATGTCTTTGGTATGGTGAACACAAGTGTGCATTTGTCTTTTTGATAGAATTATTTATTTACCTTTGTGTGTATACCCAGTAATGGAGTCGATGTGTCAAATGGTAGCTCTGTTTTAAGTTCCTTGAGAAATTTTCAAACTGCTTTCCACAGGGGCCGAATTAATTAATTTAATTTTCCACCTACATTGTATAAGTATACCATTTTATCTGCAGCCTCACCAGCATTTGTTGTTTTGACTTTTTAATAATTGCCATTCTGACTTGTGTGAGATAATATTTCATATTCATTTTGATTTGCATTTCTCTGATTATTAATGATGCTGAGCATTTTTTCATGTTTGCCAGCCACTCATATGTCTTCTTTTGAAAAGTATCTGTTCATGCCTTTTGCCCAATTTTTAATGTGTTTATCTGTTTTTTTGCTTATTGATTTAAGTTTCTTATAGATTCTAGATGTTAGACCTTTGTTGAATGCATAGTTTGCAAGTATTTTCTACAATTCAGTCTGTTGTCTTTTTATTATATTGATAGTCTATCTTGCTGTGCAGAAGTCCTTTGGTTTAATTAGGTCCCAGAAGGCTTTTTAATTAAAAATTAATTCTCCTTGCTCATTATTAGTCTGTTCAGATTTTCTATTTTTTCATAATTCAATCTCAGTAGGTTTATGTGTCCAGAAACTTATCCATTTTTTTCTAGGCTCCAATTTGTTGGTGTACAGTTGTTCAGAACAGTCTCCTATGATCCCTTGTATTTCTGCGATATTAGTTGTAAGGTCTCTTTTTTATTTCTGATTTTATTTATTTGAGTTTTTTTCTTATTCTAGCTAAAAGTTTGTCAATTTTGTTTATCTTTTTAACAGAAATTCTTTATTACATTGATATTTTGTACAGTTTTTTAGTCTCTTTTTTTTTGCTCTGATCTTTATTATTTCTTTAATTTTACTAATTTTGGGCTTAGGGTTTTTTTGTTTGTTTGTTTTTCTAGTTCCTTGAGGTGCAATATTAGATCTTTCTTCTTTTTTGGTATAGGTGTGTGTTTATTGCTATAAACTTATCTTAAAACTCTTTTTGCTATATCTTATAGATTTTTGTATTTTGTTTCTCCATTTTTATTTGTCTTGATAATTTATTTTTATGTGTCTTCAATGACCCATTAATTGTTCAGAAGCATATTGTTTAATTTCCAAGCATTTGTGAAGTTTCTAAGGTTTGTCTTGTTATTGAGTTCCAGTTTTATATTATTGTGGTCAGAAAAGTTATGTGATATAATTTCAATCTTCTTAAATTTGTTAAGACTTCTTTTGTGGTATAACATATAATTTATCTTGGAGAATGTTCCTTGTCCAGTTAAGAAAAATGTGAATCCTGCAGCTATTGGGTAGAATGTTCTGTAAATGTCTGTGAGGTTCATTTCATGTAGAGTGTTATTTATTTATTTATTTGAGACAGAGTTTTGCTCTTGTTGTCCAAGCTGGAGTGCAATGGCACAATATCAGCTCACTGCAATCTCCTCCTCTTGCGTTAAAGTGATTCTCCTGCCTCAGCCTCCCAAGTAGATGGGATTATGGGTAAGTGACACCATGCCCAACTAATTTTTGTATTTTTAGTAGAGATGGGTTTTAACTATGTTGGTCAGGCTGATCTCAAACTCCTGACCTCAGGTGATCTGCCTTCCTTGGCCTTCCGATGTGCCGGGATTACAGGCGTGAGCCACCACACCCAGCCTAGAGTGCAATTTGAATCCAATGTTTGTGTTATAATTTTCTGTCTGGATTGTCTGCCATTGCTTTAAGTGGGGTGCTGAAGTCCCCAACTATTATTGTATTTCATTCTATCTTTCCCTTTAGATCTATTTTATTATCTCTTTTATAAATCTAGGTGCTTTGAGATTGAGTGTACATATATTTACAATTGTTATATCATCTGTCTGAATTGACTCCATCATTATATAATGCTCTTCGTCTTTGTTTTTTTAGTTTTTAACTTAAAGTCTATTTTATCTGATATAAGTATAGCTACTCCTGCTGTCTTTTCGTTTCCATTTGCATGAAATATCTTTTTCCATCCCTTCACTTTTAAGATATATATCCCTTTAGGTGAAGTGAGTCTCCTGTGGGCAGCCTATAGTTGAGTCTTAAAAATATCAATTAAGTCACTTTACATATTTTAATTGAAGAATTTAATTCGTTTACATTCAAAGTCATTATTGATAGCTAAGGACTTACTACTTTTTTTTTTTTTATTGCTTTCTAGTCTTGTAGATCCTTTTTTCTTTTCTTTGTCCTTACTGTCTTCCTTTGTGGTTAAGTGATTTTCTCTAGTTGTATATTTTGTTTCCTTGCTTTTCATTTTTAGTATCTTTTATAGGTTTTTAATTTGTGATTACTATGAGGCTTACAAAAAATCTTCTAGTTATAACAAATTATTTTAAACTTATAACAATTTCACTTTGATTACATTTAAAAAAACTCTCTGCTCCCCTCCCACACATATTTTGAATTTTTGATGTCATAATTTACAACTTTTTATATTGCATATTCTTTAACAAATTGTTGTAGTTATCACTGTTGTAAAAAAGTTTTGTCTTTTAGTGTTCATACTAAAGACATATTTTTTATACAACCCAATCCCAGTATTAGAATATTCTTAGTAGACTGTATACTTACTTTTACTGGTGAGTTTTATATCTTTAGATATTTTCATGTTACTTATTAGTATAATTTTCTTTTATCTTGAAGAACTCCCTGTAAAATTGCTTGTAAAACAGGTCTGGTAGTGATAACTTCCCTCAGCTTTTCTTTGTTTGGGAGAGTCTTCATCTCCTTTGATTCTGAATGATAGTTTTGGTTTGCTAGATATAGTATTTTTTAGCTGGCAGGTGTATTTCTTTTTGGTTTTCTTTCAGTACTTTTAATATATCAGCTTACTTCCTTCTGGGCTGTAATGTTTCTTCTGAGAAGTCTGATGATAGGTATATTGGGACTCCCTTATGTTATTGGTTTCTTTTCTGCCACTGCTTTCAGAATTTTTTTTTTTGCCTTTAACTTTTGACAGTTTGATTATAATATAGCCTTGGATTACATCTGTTTGGTGGCTTTTGACCTTCCTGTATCTTTCTCCAAGCTTAGAGAGTCTTCTGCTTGTATTTATTTAAATAAACTTTATTTAAATAAACTTTTTACCCCTCTGTCTTTCTCTACTCCCCTCTGAACTCCAAAGACCTCAAAACTTGCCTTTTGATGTTGTCCCACAAATTCCACAAGCTTTCTTTATTTCTTTCTATTTTTTTCTTTTTTTCCTCTTACTAATTAATATATATTTTCAAATAGTCTATCTACAAGCTCACTAAGTCTTTCTTTTGCTTGGTTTAGTCTGCTGTTGATGCTGTCTACTGCATTTTTCATTTCTTTCATTGTATTTTTTAGCTCCAGAATATCTGATTAATTTTAAAAAATTATTTCAATTTCTTTGTTAAATTTGTCTGCTAAATTTATGAGTTTTACCATATTTAGCTGTATTTTATTAAAGTTTGCTGAACTTTCTTGAAATAGCTATTTTAAATTATTTGTGCTGTAGATTATACATCTCCATGTCTTTAGGATCTGTCACTGGCACCTAATTTTTGCCTGTTTGATGACATTATGGTTCCCTAATTGTTCTTTATTCTTGTGTTTATTTATTAACATCTGCACATTAAAGATGTAAGTGTTTATTCCAGTCTGTGCAGTATGACTTTGGCTATGACTGTTCTTCTGCAGTAAGCCTGTCCAGGAATTCCAAGTAGACTGTTGTGGTCTGTAATCCCATGGCTGCTACCACAGTTGCAGAACTAGAAAATGCCCTAAGCCTAAGTCCACCATGGCTGACAGGACCCAGGTTGAAATCTCATAAGAGGCTGGCAAAGGGGTGAGTGACTGCTTCAGGAGTCTCTGAAAATGAGGTAGTTATTAGGGGCCCTGAGGAACTGGCTTCCTCTGGATCTTTGGGAGGATCCTGTTGAATCATTGGATGGGTTCCTGGGCTGGCCGTTTTACTCAAGTCCATAACTGCCATGGGCTGAAACTAAGATACAGAGTTGTTTCAGGTCCACACCTGAGACTGAGATCTTTAGACTTGTCTTCAGGTCACAGACAGATGTGTCTCCCAGCAGGTTCCTGTGTGAGCAGGCTTGCTTTCAGACTGTTGTTAAGGAGAGCTGCAGCCAATTTTTAGGGCAGTTCCAAGAGTCACAATGTGATTGAAGTCGGGACATCAGCCTGCAGAACCACTACTGAGTGTCCCTCCCTCCAGGTCTCCAGGCAAGCAGTACTGCTCTCAGTTTGCAGATGAGAGAGGGCAGGATCAAGGGCTGTTTGAGGATCAACTGAGGGACAAAGGTTGACAAGCTTACCACAGGACTCAGATGGGCATGCCTCCCAGCAGGACTCTGACTGCTACCAGACTACAGCTGGGAGGGGCTGAAACTGAGACAAGGCCACCTTGGGATGTGTTGTGGGATGGAGGCTGGCAAGACTGTCTTGATGACTCAGATGAGTGTGTCTCCCAGAAGTTCTCTGCACAGGTTGTGTAGTTTGTTGGCCATAGCAAAGAGGAGCTGAAACTGAGACAGGGCCTCTTTAGGAGCTGTTGTGGAGCAGAGGCCAGAAATCCTGTCCTGGTGGCTCAGACAGGTGCACGCATGGGTAGAATTACTCCTGGACTATGGCAGAAAGGATCTAGAGCCAAGACAGGGTCCCTTCAGGATTTGCTGTGGGACAGAGGTCAGCAAGCCTAGCCCAGTAGCTCAGACAGGCACATCTCCCTCTGGATCCTTTGTGAGTAGCGTGATTCTGGGACCACAGCTGAGGGAGGCTGGAGCCACATTACAGGGTAACCCTCAGGTCCACTGCTAACACAACTTTGAGAGGCAGAAGAGCCTCTCTGCAGAGATACTAGTGTGTGTGTGCTTCCTCCAAGACCGCTTGGCAGATGATTTTGGTTATAGGGTCAAGGCCAAGCAGGGCTGTAGCCAAGCTCTTGAGGGGCAAGGCTGTTTCTGAATTTGAACCTGAAAGCATGATTGGAGGATCAGAACAGGGGTGCAGATCTGCACTCTCAAGACAACTGTCCCAGGTCTTGGGCTCTACCAGAGTTTCACAATCTACCTGATTCCAAGGACTCCTACAAGGAGACCTTTGTGGATGAGTGCAGAATTATTGTTGGTGTTGAGAGTATGAGTGGGTGACCTCCTATTCTGCCATCTTGCTGACAGCACTCACTTAACCTTCTTTCCAACTCAAATTTCTCATTAACTTGGGCTCGACTGTGTTTAGGAGGATGGCAGCCCTGAAGGGGGGTTCATGCTTCTGTTCTCTTCCTCAAAATTCCTAACATACTCTATCTTCCACAAATCTTTTCAGTCTCCAAATGTTACAGATAAGTATGTGACTATTAAATTGAGAAAACTAAAAAAAGATATGCTTTTAGTTTATTTCCCAGATATATAAATCTAAATGTCAACTAATAATTTTTGACCTTATTTTTTCTTTTAGCCATGACAGAATAACTGGTATTAGATGAACTCTCCTGCCATAAAACTACAACGCGAGACAGTTTCAAGGCATTGTACAGCAAGTGGTACAAGACCACAATCCTTCATTCATTTACTCATCAGTACACTCATTCATCAATCAAGTAGGTATTAAGCACCCATGCTACAGTGGCCATCTTGCTAGAGGAAGAAGAATAATAGGTGAGAATAGGAAGAATAGTAAGCCAGGCAAATGTTTGCCTTTCTGGGGATCTATGTCTCTCAGACCCTGTTCATGTGGCTTGTTTGACTCAAACAATCCCAAACACCCATCTTGTTTGCAGGCTTCCATCCCTGCACCAAGCTTCTAAACCTGTACCAACTATTAGGAACATTGTGGTCACTCTGTGCTTCTCCACGATGTTGTTGCTGAGTAGAAGAGAGAAAAAAACCAATGACTTCTCTTGCCTTGGTTAAACTGTACTTGGAGCCACAGTAGCAGATGCTGTTGGTGCCTTAACAGTTTTCCTTGAGTCCTCATCCTTTCTGTACACTTGGAGGTCTTTGTGCTGTAGAGGACTTTCCAGTTGATGTCCTTCTCTGGTCTGGGAGCATGTTCTGTCTATATAAGAAGCGTGCTAGAGGTGCAAGGGAATTAATTTCCCTAGGAGCAGCCCTCAAACAATGATGAGTGGTAGTGGTTATAAAGACCTCAGCTTCCTCGAACCATGGATAGAAAACTCTAAGTGTGCTGTATGGGGTGGCCCCGAGGCCCTCATTAGGACTGAGCTTCTGTTTGTCCACAGTGTTCACCTGCCCATTAGGGCATTCTCAACTTACCCCTTCCCTCCCCTGTATCACTTGCTCACACTGCCACTTTTGCTTCCTGGGATTACCTCCTAAAATATCTAGTAGCACTCAATCCCTGTCTCAAGGTTGGCTTCTGGGGCACCTACATTTGAATGGCCCCCAGGTGTGCAATCGGGTCTCCCAGATCTCTTTGGCACTGTGACTTCTTTTTTAGTTTGCTGTCATATACATTTCCTTCCTGACACTGGCCCCTTCCCTAGCAAGCTAGAACCAGGGACAAGTTCCTCAGGGACGATTTGAATAATATTGTCCCTCATTCTAAATCTGAAGACATACTTGCTTACTCCCAGCCACTGTGTCATACCAGCCCTGAGCACCACCCTGAGTGAGTCAATAAACTCTGCTCCTGTATTGCCAAGGGGTATAGAAAGGGGTCTCTGCCCTCCAGCTGCTCATGGTCTCAATCACAGACTCAGACACCCAGCCATAAAAACCAAGCTACATTCTCTCCCATAGGCTTGTTTATTTACATCTAATTTATAAGAGCTAAAATGAGCAAAGTCAGGTTGTCAGCACCAGCTGCTTGATCTACTGCCCAGAATCCTTTGCACACCTTTTGATAAGAAACTCTAAACCCTGTGAAATTTGCTGTGTGGTTGCAATTGGATGTATATTTGCATACTTGTCAAGCTCAGCCCAGCAGCAAGTTGCAAGTGAACTGCAGGAGGTGGAAATGTTTTCTTTAATTTTCTCAGTATTTCTATGTATTTATTTCAGTGTCTGCAAAAGCTCTGTAATTCAGAAAAGGGCCTCTGGGTCTACATAAAATACTTAGCCATCACATGTCCGATATAAGCTGAACTGGAAGCCACCCAACAGATCAAATCAGTCCCTGTGATTTTTGACAAAGCCACCTGGGAACATAGTTCTTCGGGTGTTTTCACTGCTTTGTAATCAATATGGGCATTTCTTTCATTCAAAGAGTGGAATAGTATTAATATCCAATGTAGAGAAGATGTAACAGAGAGACAGAACCTTATGTAGAATTGGGTAATGATTCTCACACATTGTTATGGTTGTGAAGAGTTCTGAGTTAATTTAGGAAGAAGAAAATGAGTTTAGTATAGGTACTCATGTTTTATTTTTAAACCTCATTCGAGTTAAATTTTGTCTTAGTTACGGATTACTGCATAACAGATTACTCCAACATTTAGTCACTTAAAACAACACACACTTATTATCTGGAAGTTTCTGTAAGTCAGGCATCGGATGCAGCTTGGCTGGGTCCCCGGCTCAGAAGACAATGTGGGCTGCAATTACAGTGTCAGCCAGGGCTGCAGTCAGCCCACAGGTCAACTTGGACAGGCCTTGTGTCCAGCTTCCCCGCGTGGCTGCTGGAGATGACAGGACCTTGGGTCCTCAAGGGCTGTGGCCTGGAGGCCTCAGGGTCAGTCTTCAGAGAACTGCCTCTCTAGAATCTGTTTGCAAAAGTCTTAAACTCTGTTTCAGTAGCTGTGCAGTACACTCTCTTTTTAAATCAAATAACATTTAATCATAGACTATTTAAAGGAAACATATTTTTGCTTTTAAAATGGAGTTCTATGGTATTATGAAGTTCTTCATCAAGCTTTCCTCTGGACAGGCTGCTGGGAGTCATGCTGGGCTCTGCATATGTGACTGAACTCAGAGGTCAGATGGCCATTACAGCCCCTGGAGGTCATGGGCCCCAGCCTCCTCTGCCCCTTGCCAGTGTTGCCACCAAGGTGTCATCATTCCACTGCTTAAAGCCCAGCTACCTCCTCTGTAAAACCGGGACGGTTGAAATAAAGGGTTATTTGGTGCATTCCACAGCTAATAGTCCATGATCAGAAAACAAAAATGCTCTTCATTCAGTGGAATAAATGTGACCCACGCTGATGGGATGTTTGTCCAAAGGGCACCAACCACGGTGTCCTATGGAGCTGGAGATGCAGGGAGGCTGAGGGGCATCAACCATGCGTCCTATGGAGATGGAGATTCAGGGAGGCTGAAGGGCATCAACCATGGGTCCCATGGAGATGGAGATGCAGGGAAGCTGAAGAGCACCAACCATGCAGTCCTATGGAGATGGAGATGCAGGGAGGCTGAAAGGCATCAACCATGGGTCCTATGGAGATGGAGATGCAGGGAAGCTGAAGAGCACCAACCATGTGGTCCTATGGAGATGGAGATGCAGGGAGGCTTTAGGGCACTAACAATGGGGTCCTAAGGAACTGGAGGTGCTGGGAGGCTGACGGGCACCAACCATAGGGTCCTATGGAGCTGGAGATGCAGAGAAGCTGAAGAGCATCAATCGAGGGATCCTATGGAGCTAGAGATGCAGGGAAGCTGTCTTCTCAGGGGAAGAAGAGCTCTGACTCTGCATGCTGAGCTGCATCTTGGTTTCATACTCCTTGGTTCCAGTTACTTGAATTTGAGCCACCCCAAATCCAAACCCAGGACTGAGAACAGGAAGAGAAAATGCCCTGAGAACAGGGACCTGGAGACCAGGCCTCACACACTTGCAGGGCATCCCAGCAGAGATGCCTCGCTGGCAGGTGGTAGGCACTTTCTGCTGTGCGCCCCTCTGTGCACTCATCATTGATGCTGCCACGACTCTCAACCCAGAGCCCCAGGCAAAGCTCCCTTTCCCTTGAACTTGTCACCAGGAGCTGCAGCTTGCTGGGAGAGGTATGCCCTCTGTTATTTTCCTACTCAACCCACACAGTCTCCACACTTGCCTCTTCTGATTGAATCAGAAATCACTCTAAATCTATCATTCAATTTCAAAGCAAAATGCAGTTAAATCAGCAGGCACAGAATGCTGGTGTTTTCTCTGCTTGCTGCCTCTGAAGCTGTGGCAGCTGCCCCCAGCCTGGATTTGGGAAATGCGGTTCCTTGACTGCCTGCCCCCTCTCTGTCTGTCTTTCTCTCTTAGATTATAACATATTTCAAGTTTACAGAAAAGAAAAGAGAAATATATAAGCAATGCTTTGTATCAACAACTGGCTTTTTAAATTGTCTCATTTTTCTATGTGTGCATCAGGGTTCTGGAAGAAGTAGAGTTTTTGAAGATTCTGTTGTTGACCTCTTTGTTCTCCTTCCCATTCTCCTCACTCCTCCCCTTTCATGCTAAATGTGGCATTGGCCATTCCTGTACTCACTTTAATGCTTTTTATACGTATGCACTGCCAATAAATGTATACATTGTGGCTTCACATGTTTTAAAATTGGACATGAACACACATACACCATCCTGCCATTTGCTTTGCGGCTGAATGTTATATTTTCTGAGCATCAGCTCTTGATGCACATGAAGAATTTATTTATTTTTTTGTTTATTTCTCTGTTTACTTTGGCTCACAATTGCTTCTTTTTTCTGTCCTTCACTTTTTGTTTTGAAAAAGTTATCGATCTGCAGGAAGTTGCAAAGATAGTACAGAGAGGTCCCCTGTACCCTCACCCAGCTTGCCCAAGGGATTACAGGCAATGTAATTACACAATGTCAAAACCAAGACTATGACGGAGTGTGAGGTGTGTAGTTCTGTGCCATTTTATCACAGATGTAGGTGTGTGCGGCCATCACATTTGTGATCTAGGACTGGGATAGCACCAACTACCCATCTGATCGAACCCACCGTCCCCCAGCACCCCTAAATATGGACACCACAAATCTTCCCCATCCCTATAATTTTGTAGTTTCAAGAATATTATATAAATGGAGCCATAGAGTGTGCTACCTTTTGAGATTGTTTTTCTCCCAGCATGAGACCCTCAGGGTGGGACTGGATGGTTTCTCCATGTCCCGGGCTGCATAGAGGGCCTCACAGTAAATGAAAGACACACAGATACTCTTTGAGGCTTGGGAAAAGCTGGCGAAAGTGGCATTCATGGAATCCTGTTTGAAAAGAGTGGTAACGAAGTGGGCATTCTTCTCTAGGCAGGGTGCCTTGAGCCTCTTCACACTGTCCCTGGTCAGGGGCTTTAGAATGCTTGTGTGTTGACCAGTCTCCCAACATACATGCTGTTCCGCTGTTGCTAGCCATGAGGTCTCCACAATGAGTTTGCTCGGGCTGCCCCAACAAGGTAAGACAGACTGGGTGACTTAAACAACAGGACTTCATCGTCTCACAGTTCTGGAAGCCTGA
The DNA here is from genome assembly GCF_028885655.2 of Pongo abelii. Lineage (NCBI taxonomy): Eukaryota > Metazoa > Chordata > Mammalia > Primates > Hominidae > Pongo > Pongo abelii. Next base: position 3,385,299 of record NC_071989.2, read on the forward strand.
AGTTCGAGATCAGGTGTCCACAGCTCAACACATAGCATACACAAGGACTTGAAGGTCTGATTAATATTCTGACTCTTCTCTGCTTTAAAATTTTCTGAAGTTCCTCCTTTTCCAGAGAGTATAATAAAAACTGCCTTCCTGAGGCTTCTAAGGCCAAAGCAAACTGCTTTTTAACCACAGCTCCTATCACTTTCCCCAACTCCTAAGTCCTCCTTTGCACTCATTCCCCACAAATAGTCATTCAACAAATGCCTGGGGGCCCCCAGAACCAGTCACCATGATGAGAAGCCTGAGAAACAAGCAGAGGCAGACAAGGAGAATGTTTCTTTATTCTCACAGAGCCATGGATGCCTGCACACTCTCTGATACCAAGACTTTGCTCTCTCTGTTTGTTTAAAGCCATAAAATAAATGCAGCTCCAAGACAATCCCCGTTCTGTGAACACAGGCTTATTGGCACTGCAAAGTCAGCAAAGAGCACTGGTATTCACCATGATTTATGTCACGCTTATATTATACACACAAAAATAAAAATAAGGCTGGGCATAATACACAATGGGGTTTTGTTCAAAAATCAAATAAATCATGAAAACTTTTGTGACAAATGCGTATGCCTTTTCCTTGCCTTTGTGCCGCATGGCACCTGATCTGTGCTTTCTAGAGTCAAAGGCTGTGAATTATCTGCATCTCCCTTAACTCTCTGTGGAACAGTTTGTTCAAATTTACTCTACTTTTAAAGGCCTCTAAAGGCATATGTAGTGAGGTGAATGGTGGCCCCACAAGGACACGTCCAGGTTTTAACTCACCAAACAGGTAAATGGGACCTAATTTGGCAAAAGCATCTTTGCAGATGTAGTTAAGCAAAGGAACTTGTGAGTAAATCATCCTGGATTATCTGGGTGGACCCTAACTCCAATGAGAATTTCCCTAAAAGAGGCAGAAGAGGACATACAAAGGGAAGAAGGACATGGGAAGGCGGAGGCCGAGGTCAGAGTGATTCAGCCACAAGCCCAGGAGCACCTGGAACTCCAGCTGGAAGAGGCAGGAAGGATTCCCCCCTGGAGCCCCTGGAGGGAGAGTGGCTCTGCCATCACCTTGATTTCAGACATTTGGGCTCCAGAACTCTGAGAACATTTCTCGTTGTTTTAAGGCACCCAGTGTGTGGTATTTGCTACCATGGCCACAGGATACAAAGACACTTATTTTTTCACACACAAATCGAGAGCTCACGGAAGAAAGTGATGGGGGTGAGGACCTGGAGCACCTAGGAGTGCAGGTGGCTATCCCTGCCTCTACCTTGGGAACACCTGAGAACAGCTTTGAAAGCACCTGCCATGCCCTGTTCCCCGCCCCCAAGTCCAGCTCTGGGGCTTTCTCATGGGGGTTCACACCAATGCAGTTCCAGCCCAAGTGCTCAAATCTTCTCCCTGAAAACAAGTCTTGCCCAGTAGGCCTGGATCTCGTATGACCAACACATCATTCCCACAGGACATTTCTGTGAACCTCCTCATGACCTGCCCTCAGGACCGTCCATAACAAGGATCTACTCACCCTGCCCCTCAGGACCCAATGCCCGTTCACGGGAGGCCAACACCCCTGTGGCTGCCTCTGGGGGCATGAGGCTGGTATTGGCCCTAGCTGGCTTGGAGGCCACGGGCTCCACTGGGTGAGGACCCAGTGTGCTGTAGAGGTGTCAGCTTCCTGAGCTACACCTTTCTGAAGGACTGGACGCAGGCCCATGGCCTCCCTGGAGCCCTCTCCCTGCCCCTCCAGCCGCCCTGACCCTGGTCTGGAGCTGAGGCTGACAGTGTGTGGCCTGGGTGGAAAAATCACGCAGCCCCTCATGTTTTGGTGCTTCTGAAGTATGCACATCACCATCCTGGGTGTGGATGCAGCCGGGCGGCTCCATCCTCATGAAGAGGTGTCTCAGTGTGCCCCGGTTCACATGCCACCATTCCAGCTGCAGGGTAGCTCCATCCTCATGAAGAGGTGTCTCAGTGTACTCTGGTTCACGTGCCACCATTCCAAGGACTGTATCAGTTACACCTAAGTGACTCACAACAGGACTTTAGGAGAGAGGTGTCCCACTTAGGTCCATTTGCAGTGAGAAGGCTGAGCACAGAGGAGATGTGCGAACTCCCAAGGCCACACCGTGGGCCACACTGAAATCAGCGTTCAAACCCAGATCATGTGGCTCAGTGCCCACCCAGCCCGTCCCTGCAGCCAGGGCCCCTTAAAAACGTTAGGGTCTGTGGGATTAGCACACTGACTCATGTGGAAGAGAAGTAAATGGTAAGTAAGCACCCCCCAAAACACACACACACACACACACACACACACACATACAAAACAGTGAGAGCAGAAGGGACATAGGGCAAGACTGAGACCAGCAAAGGAGATGTAGGTTTGTAAAAGGAAGGGCATGCCCGCAGGGAACAGAATGAGCAAAGCCGCACACATCACGGGTCCCCTGTTGACTGGCCTAGCCTCCTGCAGCCCAGGTGCCAGCTGATCTGGGCTCATGTTACCAACATCATCCGTGATCGTTGATGCTATTTTAGGTTCTTAGCTTCAATTCTCAGTGACAGTGGGGAGCGGGCCTTCTCAAGGTCAAAGAGGCCAGTCTGGGAAGTATACCGGGACTCCCGCACTGCAGAAGGCCATCCTATCCCTGTACTCGCATTTCCTGTTGGTGCTCGGCAGAGCCACACTCTTCTCGGCCCTGGATGTGCTCCCAAACCAGCTCTCCTTCATTTACATATTTCTTCTGCATTTTGCTTTTTGACCTTTCTGAGACCCAAGGTCATGAGATCCAGTTCCCGGTAATGGATACGTGGACCTGTTTTCACATCTAACACTGCAACTGTGAGCCCTCAGCAGCTTCAAGCCCAGCTTGCTAAGCACTCGTTGTACTCAGCAGCACTTGCATTGTACATTAGAATATTGTGTAAGGGACACATCCAGATACTGAGCTCAGCTCTCACGAAAGGTCTGTAATGCAATCTCGCTCTGGCCCTGAGCTATGTTGGATACAATTCTTTGAGGTCAGAGTTGAAGACACACAAACGTTATTTGGTGCGCTAATTGGAACATATCGACGAGATAAGAGCCCCATTTGTCCAGAGCTTATATTTGGCTTGGGAGAGGAAGTGGTTCACAAGCCCAGATAAACTAGGGCGTCATGAGCAAATGCATCACCTGTCCAAAGAGGAGACGCACACAGGAGATGCACAAGGGCGAGCAGAGGAGGCAGGCCGGCGAGCTCAGAGGACGTTTTATACTTGAGAGTTCCTAGGGCTCGAAACTCCCTGGACAAACAGCAGGGATGATTTTTGAAGTAATTAGCAGAAACTGTATGCATTTGGGCCATTCAAACAGGAGGTCAATTCTTAGGGAAATGGGGAGGGAAAGAGCCATAGGAAGAAATGGGAGGGTAGAAGCTGGCCCCGGAAGCTTCCAGCTGTTGCATGACTGCCCGTCCACGCAGAATTTGCAAGGGATGAATTTCAGAGATGCTGAAATTGAGAGCCACTTACCCAAACGATCCCCCGATTTCTAACATTTATAAAAGTGATGAGAGCAACTGCTTGGCAACTAAGGAATAGTATCACCACATTAAACCTAAATTGAATTTAATTGATTACATAATTAATAGACCCAAGAAGGGCCCTGGGAACACAGGCATATGAGGTGCCGTCTCAATCATACTGAGGTCAACTGTGTTTTGAATATTCTTTTTTATTTTTATTTTTTTGAGATGGTGTCTCGCTCTGTCGCCCAGGCTGGAGTGCAGTGGTGCGATCTCGGCTCACTGCAAGCTCTGCCTCCCGGGTTTGTGCCATTCTCCTGCCTCAGCCTCCCGAGTAGTAGGGACTACAGGCACCCACCACCACACCTGGCTAATTTTTTTTTTTTTTTTTTATTTTTAGTAGAGACGGGGTTTCACTGTGTTAGCCAGGATGGTCTCAATCTCCTGACCTCGTGATCTGCCCACCTCGGCCCCACAAAGTGCTGGGATTACAGGCGTGAGCCACCGTGCCCGGCCTTGAATATTCTTTCACTACCTGTCTTCTTTTCTTTTTGGTTCTGAGCATGTCTGTTCAGTTCCTAGAAGGAAAGCCTCCCATTTCAATGTTATTCACCCCTCTTTCTCTATGTAAACTACCCAAGCTGAGAAATGTTTCTGGTTTTGCCAAACAGATGCCTTAGAAACTGGTCTCTCTCCTTGCCCTCACAGTGTCTTGCCTCTAAAGCAAGGAATAAGGAGCTTTTCCCTTCCACTTGTCCCACAGGCACCGCTTATATGCAGAGACAACCGCCCAGAATAGTCTTATCTTGGCCTGAGAAGCAAATCCCTAAAACCTACAAAACATAGTGATTCTCTCTCCATCCTGGTTTTCAACTCACTCTTCCACAGAAGTATGTACACTTCTTTAAGTGCTTGTAATATGTTTGCATTCTCTCCTATCCCAAACTTTCCACACCCTGTCACACGCAGTTCCTGCTGACCATAAAGTCATGGCTAAAGTGTGGCTTGAGTGAGCAAGAACATTCAAGGCAAAACGTATGCAGGTTAAACAAGGGCTAACTTAGCACCCAAAATAAAGCCAGTGCTGACAGTTGCCATTGGACCACTGACTCTCCTTAGCCAGTACGTGGGAGGTCAAGTTGTGAAGGGATGTGAAGCCCTGTTGCCCACGGCTGCTGGGGTTGGGGGGCGGGGTGGGAAGGGACTGGCGCAGAGTTATCTTAAGATGCTAGTGGTTGCCTTAGCACAGCCATCGGCGGAGGCCCCTTGTCCTGGATGATCCTTTGTATGATCAGATGTGCTGTTCTGTGCCAGTCAAATGGGGAGAGCAAAATAGTGCATGGATGTTCTAGCCTTGTTTTCATAATTGGTAAGGAGGTTATGTGTGGCTTTCTCTTGCCTGGTTATGGTACTTTTGGCTTCTAAAGAAGCTTTAACATTGATGAGTTTGTGTGTGTGTGTATGTATGTATCCATGTAAATATATACACAATGATGTTACACTGAATAGTATACAAAAGATAACTATTGGGTACTGGGCTTAATACCTCAGTGACAAAATAATATGTACAACAACCCTCCAGGACACATGTTTATATATGTAACAAACCTTCACATGTACCCCAAACCTAAAATAAAAGTTCAAAAAAGAGACATATATAAGCTTTTCCTTTGAAATTGGTGTTATGTGATACAAGTTCAAGCACCCCCTCCCCTCTTCTCTGGGGTCATAAAGGCATTTAACATTTACCTGCCACATTTAGGTCAGGGTCTCAGTTCTACCTGGAAAAGTGTTCAATGCATGCTCAAGCACTGATGCACAATTGTCTGCAGCATCCGTGACAAGGCGGGGAACAAATTTTTTGTCCATTTATGAAAGAGAGGGACTATTGTATGCTGCCACCATGAAGGGCTCGGCAGCATTTGAATCAATGACCCAGAGTGCAGGTCTGCTCGGCAAAAGCCAGGGATGGCAGTTCCCCAGGAGAGCTACGGGTGCCCATGGAAGCCGAGGCACTGGATGTCAGCACAACTCAGATGTCGAGAATGAAATGCTGGAGTTACCTGGGCCAGCGGTTTTGTCCTAATAAAGAATCTCTAGGCCCTCTGGTACCTTAACACTACTATTCTGATTAATTAATTTAGATGGAATCTTCCTGACCCAGAGTTACAAATTATTCTCTAAGAAACAAATAAACACACACAACAAACTCTTTAAGAAACTGTCTTCCATTTTCCTACATGAATGTCGAAAATATAAATAAGAGTCTGAGTCCCATCTCAAGCACCTGCTAACGAAAGCATCTTTGATGGAAGAAAATCACCCCACGCCACAGCCTGTGTTCTAGAGAGGGGCCCTGAAAGCAGGAAGTGTCACACCCCAGTGTGAGAGATAAACAGAGGCCAGCTCCAGAGTGCGCAGGGACTCTGGAAGCAGTGTCTGCAAATGACTTTGGTCCCCTGGCGTGATGAATCATGGAGCCGCAAATCCTTTTTAGCTAATTGCTATCAGCTTGTGAGATTTTTCCTTCCATGTTCAATATCAATTTTCATGGCCATAGGAGATAGCCCTTCTCCCCTGAGCCTACTGGCGACTAGCCGATAAAACGGCAGCAGCAGCACTTAACAGTTTAAAGCAGGAGTCATCTAATATGCAGCTGCTGCTGGGGGAGAAAAGGGGAAAATGAGGGGCCACGGCGCGGAAGGACGGGTCTCGCTAATGCATTCGAGGCTGTGACCTTCTCACAAAGTCGTCCTTCAGTGTTGACACACTGTAGACTCTGTCACCGTGCAAACTTTGCCTTGTCACAGAGCCGGCGTGGTCTTGCTGGAGAGGAAAGCTGGGATTTGTAGCCTTCTGTGTTGTGTCTTCAGCACAACACAGAAAATAAATTCACTTCTGAGATGGAGGTGGTTACTGTATTCTGAAGATAAACGTGTGATGGGCCACCGGTTGTATTCCTCGTGCGTAAAGCTGTATTTCATTAGAAACAAAGGGGTTTTGGTGCTGCCTTCCACCAGGACAAACCTACAAGGCATGCACGGCCCTCTCTTGTAATGAGCACACTCTCCAGCTGTATTGGAAGGAGTCTCCTCCAGAGTCTCCAGATGCATTGGAAGCCCGCTGCACAGGAAGGAGCAACGTTCATGATCCTGCAGCCGTGACCACGTGCACATCAGCGTGAGTGCAGTCAACACAGATGGCCCATGGCACTGACAGCCCAGTGAGGCCCTGGACACGTGACACTTAACTAACGTGGAGATCTGCATCCCAGGGTTTTAACTGTGCTGCTTAGCTTTAAAGACCTGAGATGGTGAGAAACACATTGATGAACATTTTTCACCACATTCAATAACAAACATGCTTGCTTGCTTGCTCCTGAGTGAGGCCAAAAGAAATTCATATCTCAGAAGAACTGTGCGGAGAAACAGTCTTGGGTCCTGCAGTATTGCCCTGAGGGAAGCCTCCATTAAGCCGTCTCTTGGCCAGGTCCCTGGAACTTTCTAAGCCTGGTTGAGTTTCTCCTGTGGAGCCTGCTGATGTGCCTGGACAAAGACTTGATGTCATCACTCTGCTACTTTATACTACCAGCAGTGTAGGTAAATTATTCGTAGTGCTGTTATTGCTTTCAATATTCATAGGTCTCATTTAATGAGTTTCACAAAGTGCTCGGCACCTGTGCTAAGCACTTTGCATGCATCGTCTCATTTTATCTTTGACCCTGTGTGCTACATGAGATTATTGTCCCCACCATATAGGAAGGGAACCCATGCTCCCAGGCCTTAAGGAAGCCAGAGGGTCATGGCACATGGAGGCTGGAGTTGGACTTACATCACAGTTTTAACCCGGCATGATGGAGAGTCCTCATGAAATACTCAGGGACTTGCCAATTTTTATTTAGCTGGTTTCCCTCAGCGAACCTTACATGTAAGTGGCTAACTAGTAACTCAGGAAAAGTATTGGCTTTTCACTGCTTTCCCCATTTTATAAATGTGTTCATGGACAGTCGGATAGTTTGAGGCTGGGGAAATTGCACACCCAGGAGTCAGAGGATTGGGTGAACAATTAAGAGGTGACTGAAAACATTTTGAAGACTGCTAAGTGATCACCTTCCAGAAAGGAGCTGGCTCCCTGGGTGCTGAACGCTGTCTCTACCCTTGAGTGGGCGGGTGAGGTACAGCCATGTCCAGACCATGACCTGAAAACGGAAAGAAAACCCAGCAATCCTTCCCTTACAGTGAGTAACTTCTTTTCCATCACGATGGCACCATCACTTTTTGACAGGTAGGTTAGATTTCAAAACAGCAATCCTCCCTTGGAGAGGCTGGAAGGAAAGAGTGTTCAAAACCTCTCCCCAGCTCCCATGGCCTTGGACAGCAAATTAAACCTTCTGCATCTCAATGTCATTACATGCAAAATGGGAATAAGCTTACCCCCTCCCAGGGTTGGGCATAGTAGGTTATGGAAAATCGTGGTTATTATTAATCATGATGTGTCTAAATCCACATAAAAATAACTTCCCCTGCAGGACCCCTGCTCCCGGGAGAACACTGCTCTATCAGCTGAGGCCCTGGGCTGACCCAGCACCGCCTGAATCATGATCTTCTATTAATGTTCTGTTCAGGGAAAACCCTGGAACCAGGGCCCACGGTGCTTTCATTCTCCACATTCTTGCCCTAATCAGATATTCTGAGCCTTCTGAACATCTTTTCCATGTTTGCAAAATGAAGACATAGAGCTGATTCTGTCTCCTTGGCAGAGCTAATGAAGAGGTAAATTAAATGAGTGGGTTCCCTTCAGCGCCTGCCTCCAACAAGGCAGTTGGAATGTCCCGAAACATGGCAGCATGCTGGACCATCTTCTCTCCTTCAGAGGGGCAGTGGCCCAAATTAGTTCTGACCTTTCTCTTCTGTTTTGTGAAGGAAAGGCAGTAGACATGGAGGAGGGAGAAGGACTCCATTATTACTGAAAAAATGGAAGACATTTCCTTCACGAGGGGATCATCTTCTAGGGAGCCTAGTGTGTGCACCAGTCAGCATGGTTCTTTTGGGCGGAAGCTAGGAGGGCGCTCTGAAGCCAGAGGGATCTTACGGATGAGATGAGGTGCCTAGCTCTCCCCACTTACGGGAACGCCAGGTCCCACCTTCCTTCAACGCCAGGTCCCACCTTCCTTCAACACCAGGTCCCACCTTCCTTCAACGCCAGGTCCCACCTTCCTTCAACGCCAGGTCCCACCTTCCTTCAACGCCAGGTCCCACCTTCCTTCAACGCCAGGTCCCACCTTCCTTCAACGCCAGGTCCCACCTTCCTTCAACGCCAGGTCCCACCTTCCTTCAACGCCAGGTCCCACCTTCCTTCAACGCCAGGTCCCACCTTCCTTCAACGCCAGGTCCCACCTTCCTTCAACGCCAGGTCCCACCTTCCTTCAACGCCAGGTCCCACCTTCCTTCAACGCCAGGTCCCACCTTCCTTCAACGCCAGGTCCCACCTTCCTTCAACGCCAGGTCCCACCTTCCTTCAACGCCAGGTCCCACCTTCCTTCAACGCCAGGTCCCACCTTCCTTCAACGCCAGGTCCCACCTTCCTTCAACGCCAGGTCCCACCTTCCTTCAACGCCAGGTCCCACCTTCCTTCAACGCCAGGTCCCACCTTCCTTCAACGCCAGGTCCCACCTTCCTTCAACGCCAGGTCCCACCTTCCTTCAACGCCAGGTCCCACCTTCCTTCAACGCCAGGTCCCACCTTCCTTCAACGCCAGGTCCCACCTTCCTTCAACGCCAGGTCCCACCTTCCTTCAACGCCAGGTCCCACCTTCCTTCAACGCCAGGTCCCACCTTCCTTCAACGCCAGGTCCCACCTTCCTTCAACGCCAGGTCCCACCTTCCTTCAACGCCAGGTCCCACCTTCCTTCAACGCCAGGTCCCACCTTCCTTCAACGCCAGGTCCCACCTTCCTTCAACGCCAGGTCCCACCTTCCTTCAGTCCTTCATCACCACAGTGTCATGTGGGGTGCAGGATTTGGTCTCAAGTGGAGCCACATAATTTACTTTTAGAAAATCTTAGTTTAGAAATATTATTTTCCAGGATTCTGTTCTGCTTTTTAAAAATAAATAAATATACCAACCAACAAGAAATAATCCTTTAATTTGCTGTTGACTTCTCGGCTCAGTGTATCTTTTCTCTGTTGGTTGATTCAGGGCTTAAGAGGTGTGAAGTCTTGTTTGGAGAAAATAAGATTTGGGAAAGGTGAGTGATGAGTGTCACACAGCCATTCAACACGCATTCACTGGACAAGGTGGCAGGTGTACCAGATGTCTGCCAAACAGTGGGGACACTGTATAGCTCAAAGACATTTGGGGGCATACGGAGAAGGGAGGAAACCCTGTCTCTGGGTGACAGATGGAGGGAACCCGCCACGCCTCCCAAAGGAAGACCTCCTGGGGCTGGGATTGATAGGGAAGGGGGCTTTCCATGAGCAAAAATACTCATGGCATGCTCTTTTATTAGATGAGGATGGTTTCACACGGAAGGAATGGTAACATATGCAATTTTTAGATCAATTCAGGTTCAATATTTCTTTTATTTGTTTAGCGTCGACTCTCAGCCATCCAAGGCCCAATGGACAATTACCTATTTCCCGTGCATCTGTAAAGGTGGTGAGAAGCTCAGTTTCCTGCCTGTATGTGTAGGAGGTTGCAGGCTGCACAGCCCAGTAGCTGCCTTGGTGAGGCTGTGTGCAGCTCCCCTTTCCACTTCCACACCTCCCAGTCTGCAGTCCTGGCTTCTCAGGACCATTCTGAATGACAGATTGCTCCCAAGTGGGAATGCAGTGGTCATACGCTGAGATGGACAGTGTCCCTGCAGCAGGTGCCAAGCAGCTCTGGGCTGGGGCTACTGTTGCTTTTGTTTACATGGACGGGGCTCAAGACTGCAGTCTGGACCCACAGATCCCTGAGACAGTACCGATGATGTCAGAGCTCTGACCAGAACCAGCCACCAAAGACTGCGCAGCCTGTGATGGCAATACTTAATCACTCGACACACTGTTATCATTTTCCTCATCTGCTATTAATAATGTGATCTGGAAATGTGAGACTGAGAAAGTGTTCTAAATTCCTTGAATAGAAATAGTGTGCTTAGTTAATAAATATGAAGTTTCATTATTTTAACATGTGTGTGTTTTTATACATTCTCATATTTCACATGGTTATATTATATCTGCCTTTGAGTTCTAATGTTATCTTGGTTACATATAGAAGATTCTACCTATATTCACACTTACTCTTTAAAATACATAGTTATTACTGAATCTTTTTAATTGCGTTAAATTCTTTTTTTTTTTTTTTTTTTTGAGATGGAGCCTTGCTCTGTCACCCAGCCTGGAATGCAGTTGCACAATATGGGCTCACTGCAACCTCCACCTCCCGGGTTCAAGCGATTCTCCTGCCTCAGCCTCCCAAATAGCTGGGACTACAGGCACATACCACCAGGTCCAGCTAATTTTTGTATTTTAATAGAGACGTGGTTTCACCATGTTGTCCAAGCTGCTCTCAAACTCCTGACCTCAAGTGATCCACCCACCTCAGCCTCCCGAAGTAATGGGATTACAGGGGTGAGCCAACACGCTTGACTTCAATTGCACTATTTTCTTACAAAAAACCCGGAGTTCACTGGTGAATGATCTTACACTTGATTTATTTGCATTTGCCCAAAGAGCCTCTCCACTGGTGCAGAGTCTGACGAAGGTGAAGGGCATGATTCTCCATCCACTGGTGCAGAGTCTGACGAAGGTGAAGGGCATGATTCTCCGTCCACTGGTGCAGAGTCTGACGAAGATGGGAGGAGTCATCTACACATCCCACAACCCCAAACCGCAGCTCATTGCAGCTACTACCAACCCTCCTGCATGCTGCACGAGCACCAGGGCTTTTTCTCATTAATCCTTCCAATAAATTTAAGTCCTCCTACCCTCAAGTTTTTGTAATTCTGTTTATAGCCAGGTAAAGGGAAGCCTGGGATGGTCAGGAGAGTTGTCCAACAACTCCTTATTTTCATTCTGAATGTTCGCCTGGTCTGCTTTGTCCCGCCCTGGCCACAGAGGGGCTCTACCCTGGTCAACTCTGATTTCCCAATAATCTAAAATCCTCTTGAAATTCTTAATCTCTTGCTCTTAAAGTTATTGACACCTGGAGTTGGTTTTCTTTATTTTCTATAATTTGAGCAGAAGAAAAGTACCACCGGGTTGATGGGAAGCCTCCACACCGCCAGTCTCTGGGAGTGTCACGGCCCCAGTTGACAGAGCCACCTGCTAAAATGCGCTCATGGCAGAGGCACAGCACCAAGGGGACCTGAGTGTGTCCTTGTCACGTCACCTCCGCTCTCCCGTGATGTATCATCAAACGTCGGCACTCACCAGTGCGGTGCAGTAAGGGCCACTGGAGACCCAGCCTGGCTCAAGTCACAGCCGCCGACGCCACTGCCATCTTGCAAGCCTGGGCATGCTTCTTATTTATCAACTTTTTCATGGCCCAGTTCCCCTCCCCGTGTCCTCGGGGGTCCACAAGCTCTGGACCTTTGTCTTGGAACATCCTGGAGTGGAAAAGAGGTGCAGGGGGTGGCGGAGGCCCTCCTGGTGCTGCAAGGGGGTGCCAGCCCCTGCGATCACCACCATCTTTCCAGCAGACGGGCATTGAAAAGTGTAAGCCTCATGGGTGCCAGGCAATAATGGCACCCGAGCACAATGACACTCGGAGGTGCTGTGGTCGCCATCCCCGGCGCTTTGCTTTTCACCTTTTATCCTTCTCAGCATCAAGACTTAATCCACTCTAATGAGGTGAGCTCAACTGCCAGGAGCCAGCGGCCACACAGCTCCCTCCGGCCCCGCGTGGGGTTTGTAAGAAGCCTGAAAAGAAGGGACTTTGTCAGCTTTCCAGGAAAGAAGCTGGGACGCCTTTGACAAAGTTTCCTTAGCTTTTTCTGCACTCCCTTTCCCGCCCCCCGACCAGCGAGTTCTCTCCATCCCTGCCTGAGAATCGCTGTGCTGTGTACGCTGTACTCCTCATTAGGTGGGTAGCACTCAAGGTTGCCTGTCTGCGTCTCCAACTTAGCGCCGCACATGTTTCTCCTAGCTTGAAGGACACGGCTGGTGGCCACATGTCACTGTTTACAAACAGCAGGTGATTGCCAACAGCAGCAGCAGCCGGAGTGTGAATCCCTCTTGCTCTCTTCTCACCCATCTGTCCACACGTCTCGAGCTGGAGGGACCCGGGTACAGAGAGCAGCAACCAGGGCCACAGAGGCAAGATGGCCTGGCTGACAAAAGCGCATAGGAGGAAGGAAGACATAACCTACTTTATTTCACCTAATGCGGCAGCATGTTTTAAAGGACGAAACAAGAGTTGGTTTAATTGGTGAATCCCATATGTTCTCCATCGTAGGGCTCTGCAGCACGGTGGCTGTGCCGGGAGATCAGATGTCACCGCACCACTCCTGCACCTGCCCACCGCCAGCCCGGCTCCATGGCAGCCTGGATTCATAATTAGCATCTTCTCTTCCTCTGACTCCACACTGCTCTGCCGTGTGTCTTGGTCTTGGAAAACCTCAGGCCTCTGCCCCTTCCCAGGTGGACAAGAGACCCAGGAAGGTGCACAACCAGTTCACTGAGCTCCTCTGATGCTTGCAGCTCTTCTGGCCCTCCGTGCACACATCTCTTATTTTTATAATTAATGCAATATTTTACTTTAATGACTTTTTTTTAGTTGAAAAAGGGGAGAAAGAAGAAAAGACAAGCACAATGCATTGAGAGCTCACGGGATTAACCGAATGGTCATAATAAATGTATATACAACCAAAGCATGGAGGAAAAAAAAAATTGGCTGTTACACGGCTTGACCCTCCCTCCCTCTTCTCCAGCCTTAATCTGATTTTTGCCAAACCCTTTTGATGTATCAGGGGCAGGCAAGTCAGGTCCACAAGTACAGATGGACTAAATATGGAGATTAGCCCCTTCTCCTCCTGCCTGGGCTCCTAATACCTGATTAAGTCTAGAATCGCGCAATTGTCTCCGAGCTGGCTATCAGAGTGGCCGGGCTCAGAAGGGGGCAGGATGAAGGCTGATTTTGTAATGGATACTTATTTTATCCCAGTGCTCTAAGAAGATTAGGCCTGGGGGTGTCACATTAGCCATGATCTCTGAGCCCCTGGTTGTCTCTTGCCGGTTTCAAACACCTCTCTTAGAACAAACAGGGAGCTTGGACCCAGCGGCCCCATGGCGGGCATGAATAATTGCCCACTGCAAACTGTTTGAAGATCACAAAGTGCTGTGTAAATTACTCAGTTTGGGCTTTAGTCGGGGTGATTTGTGGTGACTTATTGAATCTTTTCACAGTTCAGAATTAAACTTTCTCCGCTGCTAACTGCAGACAGCGTAGAATGAAAGTTGAGTCTTAACTGACAGTCCTCTCCTTAGATCAATCTTTGCAAAAGCCCCAGCAGAGTCACGCAGTTCCGCACAGACTTCCCTGCATTTCAGAGGGACTAGTGGATGCCTATTCTTAGCCAAGTTATGCCTATTCAGCATGCAACTTAAAATAGCTATTGAACAAAAAAAAAAAAAAAAAAAAAAAGAAGAAGAAGGGGCACTGCTTGTTTTGAATCACTCACAGGTTTTTGGCAAGAACTCTTGGCTAATTTTTCTACCAACATATTCAATTTATTTTTTGTTTGTTTTTAAACATGACACATTTCTTTAATTAGTGAGGACAAACAAGATAGAAACAGAAAAAAAAGTTAAAAAATTCCTATTGGGGAAACGATATCATTAAACAATTGTCAATTAGAATTAGCTGGGCTGGTAGGTTTCCATCTGAGTCAACTCTGGGTGTTCATGGTCCCAGTACTAACACTACCAATCGTCATTTGAATAGGATGGGGACCACTTCTGTATTTTAAACACATTTCTGCAGTAGGTTATTGGAGGTTCCATATTAACCAGCATTTTGATCACTATAGGCTTTTCCTTTGTGTCGACCTGACCTAAGTTGTTTTTGATAAATAATAATTATAAAATAACAAAAACTATAATATCAAAATAATGATGACCTTTAATCTTGCCAAATATCTTAGAAATAATGTAGGAATATAGATGCTTGCTCCAAAGGGCTTTCATGGTAAACACCTCAGACAGTATTTTCATATTTCTACTGTTCTCTTAGAAAACTAATAGTTCTAACATTCTGCTTTCTAATTATTTGGAAACTTGTAGTCAGACATCTGAACATACAAATATTTTAAAATCACATACTATTAAGAAAAAAATCAAAATTAGAATATGCAAGTACAAATGTAATTATTTAGTGGAAAGATTATTGTAGTTCTGTATATTTGTTTGGTCCGATTTGTTTTTATCATGTTATGTTTTAAAGTAAATACTGAGTAAATATTCACAGTAAGTAGAATTTTCAGAGTCCAGTGTTGCAAATGTAAAAGAAATGCAATCTACTCAGCTACAGAGTCTCCCCTATCCCCTCAAGTAGAATAGGTTTTGTTTTTGTTTTCATGTTATTACTAACATGTTTGTCACCTAGTAAAGACCAAGAAAAATTGACAGAAAAAAACTTAGACTGTGCTACTTTGTTTTAAAGTAGGATTAGTAATTTAAAACACACACACACACACACACACACAACCATGAATCTCCTTTGCAAAGGCAGGTACATTTCATGATCCTTATTAGATTTGGCCTAGTTAGCTACTAATCATAGCATTTACCTAAATTACAGAAGCAGATGCAATGCTTATAAGGATAAACTAGTTTCAATTAATACACCTATACATTTTACCATACACATTTTTGTGTTTGTTGCAGGCTCACAAATTTTTGATGGTTTTCAAATAAACAAAATAACCAAATATTTAAAACAAAAAGGCTTTTGGTTGGTAGGGCATAAGGTGGTAAGAACAATCTAGATAACTTTTGGTTTCTAACTCCATTTAGTTATTATCTATCTAAATCTAGGTCAGTGTATTTCTTGTAGAAAGACTGAATTCTTACAGAAATAGTGCATATTTCTATATATTTGATTACTACCATATGCAGGGTATGGACCTAGGCACCTTAGTGATATGTGGATGAGAAACTTCTAGAAAGTGACCTGCGCAGAGTCATGGAGGTGTGTGCATGTGTGTGTGCTCGGAAGGAAGATGAACAAAGAGAACCTCCTAGTAGCAAAAACACATTTTTAGCATTTCTTAGCTTCAGTCTGTTCTAAGTGCTTTACATGCATAAACTGAGTAATGTTGTGCGGTGTAATTCTTTTTAGCCCCATATTGTGTTGAAACTGAGGTGAGTTAACACGCCCAAGTCCACACCAGCTCATGGATGGGAGGTTGCACTGCTTGGCTCCTGAGTTCTGGCTTTTCATCCCACCAGCTGCGTCTTGTCATGACAGTAGTAAACAAAGGGTGATGGGCATATTTCTAGGTAGGGATGCCGCTTGCCATTTTGAGAAGCCCACTGCTAGTTGCCTCATTCATTTTTGTCTGATTCACGGGGTTGAGAGAGGTGTAGCTAAAGATGAAGCTGCAGAGTGGAGTTGAGGTCAGACCACAGAAGTGTTCGGAGACATTTGGAGGCCACCCACCTCCACCCAACAGACAAGAGCAAGCATCTGAAGGACTCTGCACAGGGGCATGGCTTAAAGTCCAAATGGAAATTCAGTTAAAATAGGATCAAACGAAACATTTACTTATGTACTTCTCTGTCATCTCTATAGCAGTGCACCAAAACTGATAGATTTTTTTGTTTGTTTTTTTGAGATGGAGTCTCACTCTGTCGCCCAGGCTGGAGTGCAGTGGCACGATCTCGGCTCACGGCAAGCTCCGCCTCCAGGGTTCACGCCATTCTCCTGCCTCAGCCTCCCGAGTAGCTGGGACTACAGTTGCCCGCCACCATGCCCAGCTAATTTTTTGTATTTTCAGTAGAGACAGGGTTTCACCGTGTTAGCCAGGATGGTCTCCATCTCCTGACCTCATGATCCGCCCACCTCGGGCTCCCAAAGTGCTGGGATTACAGGTGTGAGCCACCACCCCCAGCTGATTATTTTTTAATGATCACATGTTAGCCTAGCTAAAATAGGAGCTCAGGTTACTTTCATTAGGCTTATGATGCTAATTTAGCTTTCTCATGACCTAACTTGAGACCCTTTAGGATTCAATTAAAATATAATCTGCCATTTGTCATAGTCCAACACAGACACCAACCAACTCTCAATGGTGCCTGGTCAAGGAACTCAGGACAAAGTAGCTCAGGGTTGCCCGATCTGTGCATAGAACATATCCAAATATCATAATGGGCTAGTTCCTCAACTTCTCAGAGTTCTCTTTGGGAGAAGCGAGAGAAACAGGGGTTCGAGCTCCTAATTCTCAACAGTAAAGGGCACAATGGAGAGGTTTTGTTTGGTTGCTGAGGATACTGTCTGACAGGGCAAGAAAGCAAGTTTGGTTCGTCTTGCTGGTCCACTGTGTGCTCCTATAATCCCTGGCCTTTGGATGGTCATTCATAGGATGTTTTTGTGACTTCCAGTCCATTCAGGTGACATGAGAAGCTGGAATGCCATTTCTTCTTACATAGTCAGCCTCTGAGATAATAGCACCCAGGGGCCTCATTTGAGCCTGGTGCCTCACTCTATTTCAGCATCACAAGAGGAAGCTCACCCTTGGCCAGGCATGTGAAACACACTATGGGTTACAAGGGAGCAGGAATGTGATGGGCTATTATTATAAAGAACCCCCAAGCTTATGCTCCCCTGAGGCCAGGTCCGTTCTCAGAGCAAAAGGAAGACTCTGTAAACACATGACACATACACAAATTACTATTTCACAGATTGATTAATGCTTCAATGAATCAAAAGATGTTAAAATGCCAGGCTCTGTAGTTAAACTCTGGATTAGAATCTAGGCTTTACAGTGTTACTGATTTGAGAGCTTGGGCAAGCTGCTTAAGTTCTGTTTACCTCAGGTTTTTTGTGTTTTGTTTTTTGTTTGTTTGTTTTGTTTTTTGAGATGGAGTTTCGGTCTTGTTGACCAGGCTAAAGTGCAATGGCACGATCTTGGCTCACTGCAACCTCCGCCTCCTGGGTTCGCCATTCTTCTTCCTCAGCCTCCTGAGTAGCTGGGATTACAGGCATGCGCCACCATGCCCAGCTAATTTTGTGGTTTTAGTAGAGATGGGGTTTCTCCATGTTGGTCAGACTGGTCTCAAACTCCTGATCTCAGATGATCCACCTGCCTCAGCCTCCCAAAGTGCTTAGATTACAGGCATAAGCCACCACACCTGACCTGCCTCTGTTTTTTATCTAAAAGATGGGAATAATAACAGTACTCAGATTGTAAATTTGGTGTGAGTTTTAGTGTCAGCAACAATGATAAGTTCTCATAAAAATTAAGTATAATATATGTTAAGCACCTGCTATACATTCAGATTCTGGTATAGATGAAATGGAAAAATTAAAGAATGAGACAGGCCCTGTCATCACAGACAGGGAACAAAAGTTCAAAGGAATCAGGAGAACAACATAAGTGGTGAGTCTTTTCTTTCAAAAAACAAAAAAAAGTCTATCTTGCAGATTCATTTCAGATGATTGTCCAGTGAAGAGAGGAGACAAGGATGGTTTAATCCTGGGGCAACCTTGGGGGAAGGTCAGGCTGAGGAGGACCTTGAAGAATGGGGAAGCTTGGAAAGAAGAGAGGCTATGAGATCTGAACTTGCAGCAAAAGGACAGCACTCTTAGGCACAAGAGTCTGGAGGCCAAATGTAGGGTGTATGAGTATTTGAAAAAGTAAGAAAATCTAAAATTTTTGTTATGATAATTAGACTTTAGCTTGTATACAAAGATATTAGAGCAAGAGAGTAATATCACACATGCTATAGAGGTGAGTTTAGGTTAGCTTCTCCTGAAGCACAAATCCACTAGTTTAGCACGTACAGAACTTGAAGGCCCAGAGAGATGGGGACAGAGTGGGGTGGCGAGCAGGTCCTGACAGCCAACCAATTGAGAGATGGTGAGGCTTTAAATTAGATGGTGGCAGTGGGAATGAAAAAGGAGAATAAAAACAATAACAGTTATAGTAATGTCAATGACACAGCAATGTTGATCACCTGCCCTGTTCAAATGTTGTAAAGCACAGACATTGCTTCATGTAATTACATGCATACGTTTCTGATTTCTGTTTATATTCCTGCTATTAAATCATAGATTTCCCCCTAAAACTGTTATTGAGCTATTTATTAAGCATTTCCTTGATAGGAGACACTATTCTAGGCACTTTACAAACATATAGAACCTTATTGATTCCTCCGGTAGCATTGCATGAGAAGATCATATGGATGAGAGGTGAGCAGCTGCTTGGAGAGTCACAAGATAAAGCTCTGTGTGTTTCATTATCATTAATAGACTGCTGGACACCTGCTGCAAGTGAGCGTCACCACTTCTGTCAGTGTATCCACACAAAAACGTGTGATTACCTTCATTCTACTTATTGTTCAGTTTTTGCAAATAGTCTTTAAATACATTAAACAAATGTTTACATAAGTTTGCAAATACTTGAATTACTATCATTCACCATAACCGAATCTGCCCAAGTGTAATATGATCTGTTCAGTCAGATTTTCTCATCCAAGAAGCTGGATAAAAATCCTGATTCTCACGTCCCACAGCTGGAGATTATGATTTAGTAGGTCTGGACCAGGGCCCAGGATTCTGCATTTTTACGAATTTCCCAGGTTACTCTTCCACACACAGATGTCTGAGAACGCAGAAAAGCCACTGACTTTCTGTTCTATTTACCTGACGGTAGCTCACTGAGACCCAGTGTTATGAGCAAACAGAAAAGAAACAAAAATCTTTGAGATGAAAAGGCAAGGCAGCATTTTTAATGCCTCGGTCTTTGAGGCGTAAACAGGGATTCTTCTCACTTACTTGTTGGCACAGAACTCCTTCACATGCTTCCCACTCCAGCCCCGCCCTTAGCATCTCTGCACAGCGCAAGTGTTTGCTCTGCCTTTCTTTACCCCACCTCTATCTCTGGGACCGGTTCACAATTCCTCTGGAATTTTTACTTCTTCATTTGCATGTTGTTGTTTCAAATAAATAAGCGCGTCTGCCAGAGTCACCTTTTGTTGCATTGCAGAATGCGGGACAATTTCCTTGGGTGAACTGAGCACAGTGCCTCGATTGAGCAATTCTATTTCTTTATGTCTCATGGAGTGCTTCTGCGTGCACAGAACCTGCAGCCAAGGCAGAGAAGCCTAACATGAGTCTCTAATTCACAGCTGCATCTTCCTTCCTGTAGTGTGCATGGCGCTCCTTGGATTCCGATTCCACAACAAGAGTTCTCAGGAGTAGGGAAATTGCTCTGAGGAGAGGCAGGCAAAGGTCAGATCTTAGAAGGGAAGTGTTATTCCTTTGAAAATTGCAAGGGTCAGTTCAATAATTGCCCAGCTGAAGTGAGCCATGGCCCAGGCCCTGCACTGACAAACACGCCACAGGCTCTTTTGTAATGAGGCCGGGATTTGGTCTGGGACTTCAGCTGGTTCCCTTACACTGATGACATGGGTCTTCCAGGCCCGTGATGTGCCTGTCATCTCTTATGGTTTATTAATAGAGATTAATCAATAAAGACAGACACAGGGCTCTTCAGTACAGTGTGCAAGGTCAACCAACTGCAGGGCAACCACCAGCCTCTGGCTCAGCCCTGATTTTTAGTGGATGTCCCCCATCCAAAAGGTGCATGCATGAAAGAAGCTACAAAGGGAAGAGAGCGATCCTGCAGCGTATCCTGAGTCTCCTTCCCTTGAGGCCCAGGGAAGAGGCAGTGGGCCGTTCTGGGGGGCCACTGGGCATCTGCCTTCTGGAACAGGTAGACAAGCCAGGAAACCCACAGCCCTGGGGCAGCATTTCCTCTGATGATGTCATGATTTTCCTCTACTTGTTCCATTTCATCCACTGGGCACTGCTCTTTCTCCCATACACAGTCATGTGTCGTCAATGAGGGACCCATAGAGGACAGTGGTGCCCAAAGATGATACTAGAGCTGAAACTTTTCCATCACCTAGAGATGGGGCTGCAACGCCACAGTGCAGCACATTCTTTACGTGCTTGTGTTGATGCTGGTGTAAGTAAACCTGCTGGGCTGCCAGGAGTATGAAAGTCTACCACGTATAACTATGTACAGCAAGTAATGCTTGATGGTGGTGACAAACGACGTTACTGGTTTATGTGTGTACTATACTATTTATCATTATTTTAGACTGTGTTCCTTCTACTTATATATTTTTAAAAAGTTAACTGTCAACAGCCCCGGGCAGCTTCTTCAGGAAGTATCTGTAAGAAGGCATTATCCTTGTAGGAGCTGCCAGCTCCATGCCTGTTTTTGCCTCTGAAGATCTTCTAGTGGGACAAGAGTGGAAGCGGAAGACAGTGATGGGGTTACATTGACCCTGTGTAAGCCCAAGCTAAGGTGTGTGTGTCTTAGTTTTTAACAAGAAAGTTTAAAAACTAAATAAATACATAAATAAAAATTAAAAAAATAAGATAGAGGCTGGGCACGGTGGCTCATGCCTGTAACCTCAACACTTTGGGAGGCCGAGGCTGGTGGATCACCTGAAGTCAGGAGTTCAAGATCAGCCTGACCAACATGGTGAAACCCCGTCTCTATTAAAAATACAAAAATTAGCCAGACACGGTGGTGGGTGCCTGTAATCCCAGCTACTCAAGAGGCTGAGGGGGCAGAATCGCTTGAACCTGGGAGGCAGAGGTTGCAGTGAGCCAAGATAGCACCATTGCACTCCAGCCTGGGCAACAGAGTGAGACCCCATCTCAAAAAAAAAAAAAAAAAAAAAAAAAGACAGAATAAAGCTTAAAGCTTACAGACCAAGAATATAAAGAAAAAAATATTTTGTACAGCTATACAACGTGTTTGTGCTTTAAGCTAAGTATTACAGAAGAATTAAGATTTTAAAACAATTAAAAATGTATAAAGTAAAACAGTTACAGTAAGCAATAATTAATTTAGCATTAAAGAGGGGTCATGTTTTGTATACATTTTGTGTAGCCTAAGTGTACAGCATTTACAGAGTCTACAGGAGTGTGCAGTAATGCCCTAGGTCCTCATATCCACTCACCACTCCCGGACTCACTCAGAGCCACTTCCAGTCCTGTAAGCTCCATTCATGGTAGGTGTACTAGACAGGTGTCCCATTTTTTATCTTTCATACTTTGTTTTTACTGTAGCTTCCCTATGTTTAGATGTGTTTATATACACACATTCTTACCATGGTGTTACAGTTACCTGCAGCCTTCAGCACAGTGACATGCTGCACAAGTTTGTTGCTCAGGAACAATAGGCTATACCACACAGCTTAAGTGTGTAGGAGGTTGGACCACCTATGTCTGTGTTACAGACTCTGTGATGCTTGCACAAGAGAGTGGCCTAATGATGCATTTATCAGAATGCATCACCATCATTAAGTGCCTCAAGACTCTATACTCACAAGTATGCCTTCATAGAATCATGATATATATTTTTAAGTTAATTCAAGATATTCATTTAACTATAGAATTATTATATTACCTTATAAAATGGGGGGTATCTTTCAGGGGTAAATGATTCACTTTTGAAACATTTCCTTTTAGTCTTTTTAATGCACATCAGTCTTTTGGGCACATTGGAATTACAATTGTTTTGGGAGCCTACTCTTCTCCAATATACTCTCCTATATTTAAGTTCCTCTGTCCCTGGATATTTGGATAGATGTCAGTGTTTCACCCTTACACACAACACTGAGACAGCTCTCTCAGTTTATTTTTTATTTTATTTTTTATTATACTTTAAGTTCTAGGGTACATGTGCACAAGGTGCAGGTTTGTTACATATGTATACATGTGCCCTGTTGGTGTTCTGCACCCATTAACTCGTCATTTACATTAGGTATATCTCCTAATGGTATCCCTCCTTGCTCCTCCCACCCCACGACAGGCCCCAGTGTGTGATGTTCCCCATCCTGAGCTCTCTCAGTTTAAATTACCAAATGCATCCCTGAGTTTTTCCTTAGGAGATATTCCTTCAGTGGAATTGCTGAGCTCAAATGTCTGGATGGGCTAAAACTCTTACTATCTATTGTAAAAATGCTCTACAGAAAACTTGTGCCAAATATAAAATCCCACTAAAACTACAAGAGAAGTGGCTCAGAACACCTTGGACAGGATTCAGCATTACATGCTAGATATTAATAGGTCAGACACAATTTGCTTTAACTTGCATTTTATCTGGATACGATAATGTCAGGCAATGTTTTGTAACTTTATAGGGTCTTTTTATTTCTTATCTTGTATTTGCATCCTTGTCTTATTGTTCATTATTTTTAGTAGAAATTGTATATTAAAATTTATAATATTTAATATCATAACCTTTGAGCTCTTCCATTGATAAATATGCTTAAAATGTCCCATGTCTCAGATCAGATAATGCAGAAAAATTGTATTCTGTATAATTCTTTAATCCATTTGAAGAATATTTTTTCAAAGGCTATAATTTGAGTACTTGGCTGTTTTTTCAAATATTCATTTTTGGAAACTATTTTCTGAATGACATGTCCTTCCTCATTCTGTTCATTGCATTTTTGTCCACATAACAGGGACTGACCAGCAAGAAGATCTCTCGTGGAGCATCTGTGCTGTTCTGCGGATCTCAGCATTTGAGTCGTACTGTTCCACAAAAGCTGGCATCTCACGTAGTGAATGACAAGGCCCCACTAGCTACTCTGATTTGTGAACATTTTCACACTGACACTTATCTGTTTATGCTCCAAGTGAAGTTTAGAATCTTTTGTGGCAAGGTTTAAAAATCCACCTGATTTTGAATATGGGCTGGCAGGTGACTTAAGTCTGTACATGATTGTGAGATAGACACTAACATTTCTAGAGCACTATCTGTACATAAGGTACCACAAAAAGTGCATTTTACACATCATTACATGTTTACTGACAAAAATGCTATTATCACCATTTTCTAGAAGAAAAACCTGAGGCAGAAGGAGATTGGTTTCACAGGTCAGAAGGCCACCCTTGGGTTTCCCAGGTGGGAAGGCCACCTTAAGGGCTGGTCTTGGGGGGTGATGACAAGTCCAATCAGTCCTCCAGTTCTAAATAGCAATGACCCGTCTCTTGCTTGAGGTGATCTTTTCTGCCACCACTTAGCCTCCATGTACAAGTGAGAAGATGTGGTACTTAGTTTTCTGTTCCTGCATTAGCTTGCTAAGGATAATGGCTTCCAGCTCCATCTGTGTTCCAGCAAAAGACATGATCTCATTCTTTTTTATGGCTGCAAAGTATTCCATGGTGAATATGTACCACATTTTCTGTATCCACTCTGTTATTGATGGGCATTTATGTTGATTCCATGTCTTTGCTATTGTGAACAGTGCTTCAATGAACATACATGTGCATGTGTCTTTAGAGTAGAATGATTTACATTCTCTTGAGTATATACCCAGGAATGAGATTGCTGAGTCAACTGGTAGTTCTGCTTTAGATCTTTGAGGAATCACCATACAGCTTTCGACAACAGTTGAACTATTTACACTCCTACCAATAGTGTATGAGGGCTCTCTTTTCTCCACAACCTCGCCAGTATCTGTGGTTTTTTGACTTATTAATATTAGCCATTCTGATTGGTGTGAGATGGTATCTCATTGTGGTTTTGATTTGCATTTATCTAATGATCAGTTATATTGAGCTTTTTTTCATATGCTTGTGGGCTGCATGTTTGTCTTTTTGAAAAGCGTGTTCATGTCCTTTGCCCACTTTTTAATGGGGTTGTTTGTTTTTCTCATGTAGATTTGTTTAAGATCCTTATAGATGCTGAATATTAGACCTTTGTCAGATGCATAGTTTGCAAATATTTTCTCTCATTCTGTAGATTGTTTACTCTGTTGATAGTTTCCTTTGCTGTGCAGAGGCTCTTAAGTTTAATTAGACCCCATTTATTAATTTTTGCTTTTGGTATCTTTGTCATGAAATATTTGCCTATTCCTATGTCCAGGATGATATTGCCTAGGTTGTCTTCCAGGATTTTTAGTTTTGGGTTTTACATTTAAGTCTTTGATCCATCTTGGGTTGATTTTTAAATATAGTGGAAGGAAGGGGTTCGGTTTTTGTCTTCTGCATATGGCTAGCCAATTATCCCAGGACATTTATTGAATGGTAAGCCTTTCCCCATTGCTTGTTTTTGTCAGCTTTGTGCAAGATCAGGTGGTTGTAGGAGTGTGGCCTTATTCCTGGGCTCTCTACTCTTTTCCATTGGTCTATGTGCCTGTTTTTGTGCCAATACCATGCTGTTTTGATTACTGTAGCCCTGAAATATAGTTTGAAGCCAGGTAACATGATGCCTCCAGCTTTGTTCTTTTCCCTTAAGATTGCTATTCAGGCTTTTTTTTGGTTCTATATAAATTTTAAAATAGTTTTCTTTAGTTCTGTGAAGAATGTCATTGGTAGTTTGATAGGAATAGCATTGACTTGGTAAATTGCTTTGTGCAGTACGCCATTTTAATGATATTGAAACTTTCTATCCATGAGCATTAAATGTTTTTCCATTTGTTTTTGTCATCTATGATTTCTTTAGGTAGTGTTTTGTAATTCTCATTGCAGAGATCTTTCACCTCTTTAGTTAGCTGTATTCCTAGATATTTCATTTTTCTTTTGGCAATTATGAATGGGATTGCCTTCCTTATTTGGCTCTTGGCTTGGCTGCTGTTGTATAAGAATGCTAGTGATTTTTGTGCATTGATTTTGTATCCTGAAACTTTGCTGAAATTGTTTATCAGCTGAAGGAGCTATAGGGCTGAGACTGTGGGGTTTTCTAGATATAGAATTATGTCATCTGCATACAGTGATAGTTTGACTTCCTCTCTTCCTATTTGAGTGCCCTTTATTTCTTTCTCTTGCCTGATTGCTCTGGCTAGAACTTCCAATGCGATGTTGAGTTGGAGTTGTGAGAGCATCCTTGTCTTGTGCTAGTTTTCAAAGGGAAATTCTTCCAGCTTTTGCCCACTCAGCATGATGTTGGCTGTGGGTTTGTCGTATATGCCTCTTATTATTTTGAGGTATGTTCCTTCAATACCTATTTTATTGAGAGTTTTTAACATGAATGGATGATGAATTTTATCGAAGGCTTTTTTTTGCATCTATTGAGATAATCATGTGGTTTTTGTCTTCAGTTTTGTTTACATGATGAACCACATTTATTGAGCTGCATATGTTGAACCAGCCTTGCATCTTGGGGACAAAGCTTACTTGATCATGGTGGATAAGTTTTTGATGTGCTGCTGGATTCAGTTTGCCAGTATTTTGAGGATTTTTTTTTTTTCGACAGAGTCTTGCTCTGTCCCCCAGGCTGGAGTTCAGTGACGTGATCTCGGCTCACTGCAACCTCTGCCTCCCGGGTTCAAGCAATTCCCCTGCCTCAGCCTCCTGAGTAGCTGGAACTACAAGCGCCTGCCACCACATCCAGCTAATTTTTGTACTTTTAGTAGAGATGGGGTTTCACCATATTGGCCAGGCTGGTCTCGAACTCCTGACCATGTGATCCGCCCACCTCAGCCTCCCAAAGTGCTGGGATTACAGGAGTGACCCACAGCACCCGGCCTTGTTGAGGATTTTTGCATCGATGTTCATCAAGGATATTGGCCTGAAGTTTTCTTTTCTTGTTGTGTCTCTGCCAGGTTTTGGTATCAGGGTGATGCTGGCCTCACAGAATGAGTTGGGGAGGAGTCCATCCTCAATTTTTTGGAATAGTTTCAGTGGATATGGTACCAGCTCTTCTTTGTACACCTGGTAGAATTTGGCTCTGAATCCATCAGGTCCTGGGCTTTTTTTGGTTGATAGGCTATTACTGATTCAATTTCAGAACTCATTATTGGTCGGTTCAGGAAATCAATTTATTCCTTGTTTAGTCTTGGAAGGTTGTTTATGTCCAGGAATTTATCCACGTCTTCCAGGTTTTCTAGTTTGTGTGCATAGAGGTGTTTGTAGTACTTTCTGATGGTTATTTTTATTTCTGTTGGGTTAGTGATAATGTCATCTTTATCATTTCTGATTGTGTTTATTTAGATCTTCTCTTTTTTCTTCTTTATTAGTCTAGCTAGTGACCTAGCTTATTTTTTCAAAAAACTAAATCTGAATAGATTTTCTAATGTTAAGTTATCTTCACTTTCCACAGATAAATGCTACTTGATAACTATACATCATTTTTATAATTACTGTCAAACTTGTTTTTCAACGAATCAAGTATTATGTTGTTATTATTTCTCCATTATATTTTTTGTTTTGTTTTTAGTATCACGCTTTTAGTAGTCACCTTAAAATTTTAAAAAATAGATTCTTAGTTTTTTACTTTTTACATTAAGTTAGTACTTCAAGCAATCAAAACATCTAAGAGCCTGTTAACTTCAATTAAAACCTCTGTCATCTTTGTCCTTATTGTCATATATTTTATTTCTATATATGTCATAAGCCCCATAAGACACTGTTACTATTTTTGTTTTAAACAATTACCTTTCACATTTTCCTTTTTCAATGTTTTTCTTTCTTTTTCTGCAGCCCTCTGCTTCTTTCTGGAATCATTTTCTTTATACACAAAGATTTTAAAATACTCATAATAGCATGAAACCTCATAGAAGCAAATACTCTCAGCTTTTTTTATGTGTGTCTAAGAATGTTGTTGTTTCCCTTTAGTTTTAGAACACTTTTTCTGTGTGTATAGAATTTCAGAGCTTTAAATAGTCACATCATTGTCTTCTCTCTTCAGAGTTGTACCCCTAATGTAATGCACGCCCCACCTCCTACCTCAAGTTCTTTTAATATTTTTTCTTTATCTTTGGTTTTGAACAGTTTGACAATGATGTGATGAATTGCAATTTTTTTCAGTTTGCTGAGTTTCTTAAATTTGTGAGTCAAGATCTGTTATTATTTGGAAAGTTTTGGATTATAATTTTTCAAAATAAAGCTCCTATTTTATCATTTTTCATCCACACAATGCTTCTTATCTCTCTCCCATGCTCTATTCTGTTGTTGCTATTCTTTTTCTTTTTATCCTTCAGTTGAGACACTGTATTCTGAATTTTTTTCAAGCTAAAGATCCTTTCTTCTGCTTTAACTTTTGAGTTTATTATTCCCTCTTTCTCTACACACACACACACACACACACACACACACACACACATACATGCTTACTCCCTCTTTCTTTATACACACACACATTTCATATATTATAGCTTTCCATTTTGGAATGAATATTTGGGGTTACTTTTCACTCAGGCTTTTTCTTCTTCATTTGCCCATATTATCCTCTGCTTTATTTAACATTAATTATAGTTATTTTGAAGTTCTTATCTGCTAATAACAAAACCTGAGTTACTTTTGATCTGCTTCAATCATCTGTTTTCTCTCTTGATTCTTTGATACTTACTGCTTTATCTTTGATGATATTTTACAAAATACATGCTGGGGTTTGCATAAAATACATTGTAGAGACTCTGGCTTCTGTTTTCTTCATCTGAAGAGTGTTGAATTTGGCTCTGGCCTTCTCTCCTAAGTTTGATTTACTACTATTTTTACGCATGATTTTGGTGTGCATGTCTGCAATTCTGTTGTGATCTGTTCTTTAACCAGTGAACTAACTATGAGTTGTTTGATTTTGAAAAGATCAGAAGGAAGCCCTTTTTTAGTTGTGGACGTCTAGTTTTATTACATGGCTGTGAACACATAAAAGAGGTGCAAGGAGCATGGCAGTATTAGGGCTTTCTTCTCTCCTTCGTCTCTAGAGAGTGAAACTGAAAGAAGAGAAGACATCTTCTCTCCTACATCTCTCCTTCATCAAAGAGCAAGCCCTCCCTCCAAAACCTTAGCATAGAACCTCTTACATCTGTTGTCAGAACATGCTCCCTGGACTGATTACATGCAAAGGGTAAAGGCCAATAATTAATTTTCTTTTAAAGACAGGTACATGGTCATCCAAACAAGGCCAACTTAGTAGAGAATGAAGAAGTAGATATTGGGTCACTAACCAGCTATGTGTGCCACAGCATTGTGCCTGGTAACTACACGTGCTTTGACAAGTTAGTATTAGCTTGCTAGGGATGCCTGAACAAAGTACCACAGACTGGGGATTTTAACAACAGAATCTTATTTTCTCACATTTCTGGAGGCTGGAAGTCCAAGATCAAGATGCCAGCAGAATTGGTCTCTTCTGAGGTCTCTGTCCTTAGCCT
The DNA here is from genome assembly GCF_028885655.2 of Pongo abelii. Lineage (NCBI taxonomy): Eukaryota > Metazoa > Chordata > Mammalia > Primates > Hominidae > Pongo > Pongo abelii. Next base: position 3,414,150 of record NC_071989.2, read on the forward strand.
ATAACGGGCTGTTTACTTGCTCAGGGCATCTCTCCTCTGTGTGTCTATGTTCTGACCTCCTCTTCTTATACAGACACCAGCCATATTGAATTAGGGTCCCCTCATGGCATCTCTCCTCTGTTTGTCCATGTTCTGACCTCCTCTTCTTATACAGACACCGGCCATATTGAATTAGGGTCCTCCCATAACGTCCTCATTGTAACTTAATTGCCTCTTTAAAGGCCTTATCTCCAAATACAGTCATATTTTGAAGTACAGGGTTTGGGATTGCAACCTATGAATTTTGGAAGCAGAAACTACAGCCCATAACATAAACAAATGGACAATTCATTGAACTCAGATGACCTGGCCTATTCATAATAGAAAGATTTGATCAACAGCTCTTCTTCAAACACTTTACTGGGTTCTTAGAAGATCTCTCTTAGTTTTGCTTCTACCTCACTGGGTGTTTCTTTCACTTTCACTTTTTAGATAATAATATGCAGCCCGTTATTTAAAAATACTAACTGTGCACTGATGATTCACAAAAACCTCCAGTCCATACCTCTCTCCTGAATTAGAGTCTTGTAAATCCAACTGTCTCCTCACTCTTTCCACTAAGATGTCTAAGAAACATCTCGCTCTTAATGTCTTCAAGCAAGCTCTCAATATTTATCTCCAAACTTCTCCGGCAGTCTTCCCCACCTTAATAAATAATAACTATATTATTCAGTTTGCTTTAAGGTGTCAAAGTTGTCATTAAGTCTTCCATTTTTTCTACTCTATATGTGACCCAACATAGAATTGTGTCACCTATACCTTCAAATATAGTCAGACTCTAGCTACATCTCACCACCATCCTCCACTACCTGCCGTGTCCGGTGCGGATTATTACAGTTGCCCCCTTGAGCGGGTTTTCTTTGCTCCTCACACTTTGTTATCAGAGAGAAATCAAGGTGATCCTGTCAAAATCTGTCAAAAATTAACTGAAAAGAGAATTTTAATTGAATGTGGCATTTATAGTAGCATCAAATACAGCATAGACCCAGAAATATAGCTAAAAGTTATTTAACTCTTCTACAGAAAACTGTAAATATTATTGATAGGACATTTTTAAAACATCTAAATAAATGGAAAGGCATAACATGTTTATCAATTGAGAACTCAATACTAAAATATGTTATTTATTTTCAAATTGATCCATAGACTTACTGCATTCCCAATAAAAATCCCAGCTCTCTCTGTGTATATCTGTGTGTGTGTATGTATGTGTGTGTGTGTGTAGTTTGGCAAGTTTGACTAACTTTATACCATACTTATAAATTAATTTATAGTAGTTTACATATTTAAATGTAAGGTGAAACATTAATTACCTAAGAGTCGATCTAGAAGTAAAAACTTATGAACTTAAGGTAGGGAAATACACACACACACACACACACACACAATCTGCAAAAGAAAAGACTGATAAATTGCACTACATTGAAGTTAAATATTTCTATTTATCACAAGAAACTGTTTAGAAATAGAAAGCAAGCCAGAAACACACACACACACACACACACACACACACACAGAGAAAGGATATATACAACAAAAATATCTGCCAAAGGGCTTGAATCCACAACATCTCTACAGATTAAAAAAGAAGCAATTAAATAGCAAACACATCAAGAGACTTTAAAAGATCCTGGACAAAAGAGGATAGTAACATGGCTCATAATGCATTTAAAAAGATGCTTCATCTTATTTGTCATCTGAAAATTGAGAAATAAAACCATCGTCGGTAAACCCCATGCCCATCGGAATGGCCAAATTTGAAAAGGTTGACAATACCAAAAGTAGTTGAGGATAAGAACCACGGAAAAGTGCTGCTCATAGGAGTGACTCTATCACAAACGCCCAGTGATAAGGAGAGTCCACTCCTAGATCTCAACTGCAAACTAGTGAAAACGTATGTGCGACATAAGACAAACGAAAGAATGTTCATTGCAGTATTATTCATAGTAGGCAAAACTGAAAACCACCCAAATGTAAATAAAACTGTAGAATTGATAAACTGTGATGGTGTCACACAATGGAGCAAGATAGCAATAAAAATTAATGACCTACTATTATGTGCAACTACCTGGATGGAGCTCATAGACATAATTTTGAGTGAAACAAGGCAAATCCCAAATACCTGACGCTGTGTGACTTCATTGGCAGGACTTCCCATCCCACTTAGCAGGGGGACCAGGACCACCTCCTCTCTCACCTCATCATCTGGTTTTGTCCCAAGCTTTCCTTCTGCTCCCACAACACCGTCTCCTTCTGGTCCTTGAACTTGTAGAACACCCTGATGGAACACTTGTCCCTGACTCTACCTGGAGTGCTCCCTCTGCAGATTCAGGGTTGACCACGCCCACACGGCTTCAGATGTCAGCTCCAAGCCCATCTGACCATGTTACCTGACGTGCTGTGTATTTCTTTGTTTTCCTATACCTTCCCACTAGGATGTAACCCCCATGAAAACAGGGACTAGCCTGCTTCTTTCATTGCTGTATTTTCTGAATGTGCAAAGGCACATGACAATAATCAATGCTCGAAAACTACTTTTCAAAGACACGTGGCTGAATGCTGCTTCACTTTATGACTTTTGGTAGCAAATAAGTTTTCTCTTGTATGAATGACCTGCTTATGCCTGCATCCTTCTTGGCATTTTCATATATTTTTTTCCTTTCAGTTTCTATGAACATCTCACACAATCTGGAGCACCATCCAAGCAATAATCTCAGACTGTCATTGTGAGCACGCTGGCTTCATTCCAATCTGTAAGAGTTAGGATCTCTCCAGTGGCGATTTCTGCTTCTGTTCAGGTTGCCCCACAGTAAAGCCAGGTCTTAACTGGAGTTTTGTAAAGATTTGTCCAGGCACCAAAACTGAAGGGTGTCACTAGACTCTTATTTCTTCAGCACAGAAGAATTGGCGTTAACATTCAGCCTGTGAAGGCTGCTGAACATAACTCCTGTTGGGGTGAGATGGTGGCAAAGTCACAGTGGTTGGGTGCTGGAGACCGCTGCCATGAATTCACTGCCTACGTACCAAGAGCAGATTATAATAAAGCACCTATTAGCGGAGAGCCTTGCATCCCAGGCGCCCTGGTGAGGTGTTTATGATTTGTTCAGAGGCATTAGCAAATTTTGCTCAAGTGTGCATTGGACCATGTTCTGCACATTTCATGAATAATTAAAAATGGAAGTCTAAACATTTCACGTGCAGGGATTTGTGTATAATTCTTATAATAAAGACAATGACCCAAGGTCTTAGAGTCTAATCAAGAACACAGAGAATTTCAACAGCTTATTCGTGGTCTTGGCTGCGCTTGGGAAATGTACTCCCCCCTTTTAAAAAAGGTGATATATGGGATAGATGTTCTTGAAGATGGTGGATAAAGGTAAATCTTTAAAAAAAGAAAATAAAAGGAGGGCTTTAAAATACTCAAAGTGATGCTTTCACATAGCCTATGTTGAACCCAGAGCATGGTCTAGTAAACATTCCGGTATTTCACATACTGCCCTTTGTTTTCTGTTTTCATCTATAATTGACTAATATGTTCTCTACTGTATGATAAATCCACTTTAAAAAAATAATGACTTTGACTTCTCTGCCAGGAAACAATTGAACGTAGACAATATGGCATCATTGTGGGGTGTTGTTCCCAAAGAGTCTGGCCCAGACTGTCAAAATGGTGCTGCACAGAGTGGATCTACTCCAAGTGCCTGAGAGTGAACATCTGTCCACAGCCTTGGTGCCTCCTGAAGGGTCCACAGACCCCTTCCTGAAATCTCCCTGCTCCTACTTGGACCTATCCAGGGCCATCCCCTTTGATTGTCATTGTCCCCTCTCAGCCAGGGTTTCCCATATCTCTCTCTGTCTCCATCACTTGTTGTCAACCCAAGGCCCTCTAGAAACAGGACACAGAGGCTGGTGCTCTTCCTGCACCCTCCATAGACCCCATTTCCCCAGGGAAGGAGGTTGTGTGGCCCCCAGGCCCCGACCTTTCCTCACCTGTCCTCCCACACCTGCCCCTCCACTAGCTTCTGGCTTCTCCCAGATGCTCCAAACCCAAACTCGGGCTCCCATTCCTGCTCCTCCCTGTGTCTGGAAGGTTCTTCCCTCAACACCCCCAGACTGTTTCTCTGTCACTGCCTTCTGGCCTCTGTGCAAAGTCACCTTTGTCGTGGGGGTTTCTCACCACCCTAGTTAACAATGAGCACAACCATTATACACCCAGATCCTCTGTGCCTCCTCGCAGTGATCCTTTTCCAGTCCTGCTGCACGAAGGACCCCAGGGGAGTCAGCTCACTCTGTTACTGATGACCTGCACCCTCCACACACCGATGGCAGCTCCAGGAGGGCAGGATTGTTTGTTTTTATTTTGTGTGCTCTGTGTTCCAGGAGAACAGAGCCTTACCTGTAACAGGTACTAACAGGTATGTGTCAAATAAATTCTCCACCCTTTCAGGGTCTGCGGGCACAGGAAAAGTGCTCCTCCTACCCACACTGCCCCTTCCACCCCCACACCATCCACAGGCCTTGGGAGTTCAGGGGTATCCCCTCTGCAGAGGAACAGCTGCCCCGGGATCCCCGTGCTGCGCCTCCCTGCCAAGCACACAGAAGACCTGTGCAAAATTCCCCTTTGGGGAGGGCCCTCTCCCCCAAAGGAACACCCCCCAGGGGTACATCTCTAGGACAGGGATTGGTTCATGGTAGACCCACAGCAAATATCTCAGATATCTGAGTAGAAATTGGAGACCAATCACAAGGAAAAATCCATTTCAAAAACAACAACGACAACAAAATGTACAGGCTACCACCTGAAGGAGAGAAGCCCGCCATGGCCCTGCTCGCCCCATCTCTGTTCCAAGGGTTCCTGCTGAAGCACTCTGATAGGAGACACTTCCATCCCCACTTCAGGTGGGCTGCTCATCTAGGGGAGCCCTGGCAAAGACATGCCTGTGGATGTGTCTAGAATGCATTTAAAACACTTTTTTGAAGAGGGCTTTAAGTTTTCTGAGAGTTTAGAACACTAACTTTTCTGCAGTAGATGACTTCATAATTGCTGCGCCGCTGAAAGGAAGTGATACTGAAATACGCTTTGCGAGGCAGGGCTGGGAATCCTCTCATGGTGACAGAAAAGTCATTTATTGAGTGAGAAAATCATTTCATATTTTTAGGGAATTTGAGAACCTTTGTATGGGAGATCAAGCCAAAGGGGAGCTGAAATTCAGTGAATGCCAACCTTTGAAAGAGTTGAAAACACTTTGCACAGATGAAAAAACATACAGAAGATCTCAGATGCTTCCTCTGCATCAGGCTTTCCTCTGAATTCAGGGAAATTCAGCAAGCGGCACATGAACTAAAAGAGCACTAAAATGTGTTCAGTGCTGTGCTCTGGTTCCCTGTCTTGGGCACTGAGAAGCAGAGGACAGCCCGTGGCCGCACTGTCCGGAGGCCCCTCCAGACTCTCCGAGGTGACCCATGCCCAGGCACCTCTGAGGGCACCATCCAGGGAGAGCTGGATGGTGGGAGCCTCCTGGACAGGTAGACCCTCCCCTGGGCTGAGGCTTCATATGGACTCCAGGCCCGGGTTCCCAGTGAGGAAAGTCAAGGCAAGGAAGCGCGCTGGGGCACTCACAGCTTGGTGCCAGGGCACATCTCCCCGGGCGCCCTCTGCTGCTCACTTCAGCTCCTGGACAGCTGCGGCCTCCCTGTCTATCTCCTAGAGCCTCCATGGGGCTGTCTGCTCCTGCCCTCCAGGCGGCCGTGTCACCCGGCTGCACTGACACTTGGCCAACTTGCCTGTAGAAGGTGTGAGGGGAAGAGTAGCATTGCCCTCCTGGTCCCACCCAGTGATGACAAAAGCAGATGATGCTGCTGGCCACACGGCCCCTTCCCTACCACGGGGCAGCTCCAGCCCCTTCCACGCTCAGCCGCTGCCTTGTGGGGCCGTGCACAGGTTTCTCCAGTGAGGCTACCTCCTGCCTATACCCACACACGTCTTTCTCCCCTGCCATGGCTATCCACCTTCCAGATGGATTGAACTGTGTACCTCCCCACAAATCTTCTGTGCTTAAGTCCTAACCCCCGGCATCTCAGAATGTGCTCTTATTTGGATACAGAGTCTTATAGATGTCATGAGTTCAGACGAGGTCCTGTTAGAGTAGGATGAGCCTCTAAGCCACTACGACTGGGGCCCCAACAGAAAAGGAAAATTGGACACATCCACATACATAAAGGGAGAGTGCCATGTGAAAGTGCAAGCTTTACTGCCACGAGCCAAGGAACCACCAGGAGCTGGAGAGGATGGGCACAGGTCCTCCCTAGTGCCCTCAGAGGGAGCCTGGCCCTACAGCACCATGATCTGGGGCTTCTGGCCTCCAGAGTGCGAGAGAATAAATTCCTGTGGTTGAATCCCCTCTGTTCCAGCAGCCCTAGCCAGCTAACACTCACCCCACCAGGGCAGCACGGGCTGCCCAGCCTCCCTACTCAGGTGTGCATTCCCATGCAGAGAGAGAAGCCATATGGCATGTGCTTGCTGACCCAGAGACTTTAGGCAGAATAAAAGATTTTAGAACAAAGGCAATTCCATCCAACTATTCACATTAACAAATAAACAGGGCTTAGAGCAATCCACCTGAGAGGGCGTAATGACCCAAAGCCACCTAAGACTTAAACTCTCAGTCCTGGCTCAGTGTCCTCACTATTTCTTGGTTCCTCTCTTTAAATTTGCAATATAAACTTACCTAGAGGATGCACTCTTATCTGACTTATCGGGAGTGTGGGTTGCTCTAGAGTCTCTCCTCACCACCACAGCCTCCTCAAGTGTGCAGCACAGGACGCTCCAGGGTGGGCACTATTCCATGGAGAACCTTCCAGCACAGCTCAAATGATCACACCTTGGTGTCAAGTGGCACTGCCATGCACACTGCACCTTCCAGATGCAACTGAGCGCTCCTCAGAGAACCAGTGCTTTCCGAAGCCGTACTAGTACAAAGAAGGAATGCCAGCAGGAACCCCTGCTCTGTATAGTTTCCAGGCAAAAGGGCCCAAGATGGAGAAACATATTCATTCCTGAGTTTTCTGTCCATAAGCGCGAGGACCCCAGTGGCTGGGTGCTGGGGCTGTGGGGCCTGCCTTCTCAGCGCATGGATGGTGAAGCTGCAGAATGGGGCAGTGTGAGAACTGATGGGTGGGAAACGGCCTCTGTCTTTGAGTCACACGTTGAGAGAATACCGTCATGAACTTCAACTGCATGCTTTCCAGGAATGTGGAGAACTAAAAATAGCAACCTAAGGACATGTAAAAAATACAAGTTTCAAATGAGGAATGGGAATATCTGTCCTGGTCTGAATTACCTGAAGAGCTATCCCAGCCTCCGCCTCTGCTGCTAAGACAGGTGTGGCCTGGAGCCCTGTGTACACGGACAGAGTGGGTCCACTGTGTCCACTGGTGATTCTGACTCACCAAGCACTTTCCTCTGAACAGCTCAATGACTCGAACACATTGTTTAAGGGCAAGTTCTATGGGATGGCTCCCAGGAACCCCTTCTCTACAGCATAGATGGAACAAGACTCAGGAGCGGGGGCGAGGGGTGGGGGTTGTGGGAGCAGAAAACTTTTTGTAAAGAGTCTTCCAGGGTCCTAAAACTGAAATATTCTTGGTGTGTGTTCTAAACATAAAACAGACTCGTCTCTTAAAATTTCTCCTCAAAACCCCGAATGACTGACTTCTTAGAGGACACTGCTGCCGCCCTCTCACTCTCTGGAATGCGGGTGGAAGAGGGGAGTCATGTGAACGAGGGGTCCACTGAGGAGGTGAAGGGAGACGTTCACAGGGAGATGCTCAGCAAACACCTATTTGAACACTGGGAAAGAATTAAGTTCATGAACCCAACCATCTCCACTGAGTTTCTGTAATTTCTCTGCCAACCTCCTCAGAGAAGGAAAGAATGAAAATGTGAAAGATTGAGTTAGAGCCAGCTTGTGAAGACCAGGGCAACTGAAGCAAGCCCCTCCCTCCTGGACACCTGAGACCTCCCAGGGGCATGGAAACCTCAGCCATCAGCCAGGACCACTCAGAGGCCAAGAGCATGGGCAACGGAGGATGACATGGCCAGGTGGTGGGCTCATGGAAGGGGGACTACACCTGTGGGCAGGTAATGGGCTCACACGGGGGGATGGTGGGGAGAGTACACCTGTGGGCAGGGGATGGGGTCACGGGGAGATGGTGGGGAGAGTACACCTGTGGGCAGGTGATGGGGTCACGGGGGGATGGTGTGGAGAGTACACCTTTGGGCAGGGGATGGGGTCACGGGGGGATGGTGTGGAGAGTACACCTGTGGGCAGGTGATGGGGTCACGGGGGGATGGTGGGAGAGTACACCTGTGGGCAGGTGATGGGGTCACGGGGGGTTGGTGGGGAGAGTACACCTGTGGGCAGGGGATGGGGTCACGGGGGGATGGTGGGGAGAGTACACCTGTGGGCAGGGGATGGGGTCACGGGGGGATGGTGTGGAGAGTACACCTGTGGGCAGGGGATGGGGTCACGGGGAGATGGTGTGGAGAGTACACCTGTGGGCAGGTGATGGGGTCACGGGGGGATGGTGGGGAGAGTACACCTGTGGGCAGGTGATGGGGTCACGGGGGGATGGTGTGGAGAGTACACCTGTGGGCAGGTGATGGGGTCACAGGGGTTGGTGGGAGAGTACACCTGTGGGCAGGGGATGGGGTCACGGGGAGATGGTGTGGAGAGTACACCTGTGGGCAGGTGATGGGGTCACGGGGGGATGGTGGGGAGAGTACACCTGTGGGCAGGTGATGGGGTCACGGGGAGATGGTGGGGAGTGTACACCTGTGGGCAGGGGATGGGGTCACGGGGGGATGGTGTGGAGTGTACACCTGTGGGCAGGTGATGGGGTCACGGGGGGATGGTGTGGAGAGTACACCTGTGGGCAGGGGATGGGGTCACGGGGGGATGGTGTGGAGAGTACACCTGTGGGCAGGGGATGGGGTCACGGGGGGTTGGTGTGGAGAGTACACCTGTGGGCAGGGGATGGGGTCACGGGAGGATGGTGGGGAGTGTACACCTGTGGACAGGTGATGGGGTCACAGGGGATGAACGTATAGTGCGACCAGCTCCTCAAGCAGCCCAGACTACATGAGCCCTAGACTGCAGAAGCACAATTTCTGGACTCCTCCAGCCAGTTCATCAGTCAAAGCTACAATTAATCATATGGGATTTTCAGTGGACCCTTTAAAGGAAATGGGTCAGCACATGTGATTTAAAATAACAGTTTATACATTTACAATGTACTTACCGCAGGCTAAGCATTAGCATCTCATATCATCTTCACCATGATCCTGGAGGGAGGTAATTCCTGCTGGGCAATGGGATACCTGAGGCCCAGAAAGTCATGCAAATACTTCCAGCTCCCAGAAATGGAAGAGACAGACTTTCGCTCCTGGGTCAGAAGCCCTGGCTCCTGGGCACTGTGGAAGCTGCCCCATTCTCCAGAGCAGGCACCATGTCCCTGAAGCATCTGGGGTGCAACCTAGGCATAGGTGAAACCCGGGACCCACAGTTAGGCTGTGTAGCATCAGGCCAAGTTTGTTTCCAAATATTGTAAATATAAACCTTTGCTTGAGTCTATAGCTCTCAAGTGTTTTTTTCCCTTTAAAATCACAATTTTTGCCGAAACAAACTGGTTATTCATGTAGTATGAATTCATCCATTCAAATAACCACATATGCACCCACGTCAAGAGGTTGTAGTGATCCAAAGGGAACCAAGACAAGACCCTGCGCACCAAACTTCCGGAGCTTTCCTGAAGTGACTGAGCCACATCCTGGCGATATCCTTCGCACACGATGACAGGGGCAGAGGGAGCGGGAAAGAAAGAAAGACAAGAAGGAAGACAGCAAGAGAAAAAGAAAGAGAGAAAGAGAAAGGAAGGAAGGGGAAGGAAAGGAGGAGGCTTGTTCTAGCTGGAGATTTAATAAGGTTCTTTCTTCCCGTTTTAATGGTAAATAGAGCAAACCTTCATGACAGGTGTTCCTTTTAAAATGAAATTATTAGGCTGTGAATTGCAGAGGCTGGAGAGCAAATAAAACAAACAAACAAAAGATGATTTCTATTTCCTCACTGGAGGGTCTGTCTAAACCAATGAGTGCAATTTAAAGGCAGGGCCTGCAGAAGAGCGGTCTGCATAATGCGCGGCCAGGCCCATCCTGTGTGTGTAGAAAAGACTAAAAATAAGAACAGATAAAGGGAAATCTAAAGAGAAGAGGATCATCTTGGCCCTGAAAGCACAGGGGAATTGCCTTTACTGCACCAACCAGAGACAAGCAGAGAGGCTGCTTCTGAGAGCGAGGTAGGGAGCCAGTGGTGCCGGCAGGGACGCACTTGACTCCAGCCTGACAATCTGGAGTGGCCGGGGTTCCTATCCTCCCCTGGCCCCGACATCTCCCGGGAGCCCCCCTTCTCCTGGTTGTTCCTTGGGACGCGTCTCCTTCCATGCGTCCCCTTACCTGGCTGCTCAGGGCCAGGCTGTAATCTGTTTTTTCTCAGTGCTTGCTCCATAATGATCCCTGACTCCTGCAAAGGCCGCAGCGTGAATGCGATGTGACTCCGCAGCAGCGAGTCGGTGCTTAAATTGAAATATTATGGGAAGGGCAGCCCATGGAAGACCTTTGATGTAGCAGCCCACGGCTCGGGGGGAGCTGGGGACACAGAAGCCATTGTCCACTGTACTCAGTTCCTCGTCATGTCCAGGGGAGAGCGGAGAGAGCAGACAGCGTCAATACAAATAATTCCAACTGGATCTGCAAAGTGAGTGCTGCAAGCTGAAGATCTGCCCCCGGCCCGTATCTGTGGGAAACAAAGCCAAGAAGAATCATTCAGCATATTTTAAATGGTTTAAAATTCATTTATATATGGCAGGCACCTGAGAGTCACTTCTGGGCAGAAAGACAAACACATGAATGCAAGCCATAAATGAAAAGAATCAACCAGTTACGCTATTAAAGATGTTTGAATATAATGCCAGTTACTACGAGTGTGGAGGGTGCATCTCTGAGATGGTGAATTTCTTCCCTCCTAAAAGCACAGTGACCCAGGAGGAATCGATAGTACCCTTTCACTTATTTACAGACAGGCTCAAGATTACTTTCAATAAATAAGTATAATTGTTCGTAATTTGAAGAATGGACTTACCTGATGATGACATGACTTTAAATTTCAAAAAGCTAAAAGATCACACACCCCCCCCCACACCCCACCTGTCAAAACTAATAAATGAACCCAGCAAAGTTGCAGAATATGTAATCAACACACAAAAGTCAGTTGTGTTTTTTATGCTAGTAATAGACAATCTGGAAAGAAAATTAAGAAAACAATTCTATTTGCAAAAGTATTAAAAAGAATAAAATACTTAGAAATAAACCTAACCAAGGAGGCTTAACACTTGTACTCTGAAAACTATAAAACATTGCAGAAAGAAGTGGAAAACAAATAAATGGTGAGATGTTCCCTGTTGAGATTGGAAAACTTAAGAAGTCATTACATTGGAAAAGTGATCTACAGATTCCATTCAATCTCTATCAAAATCTCAACTCTTTCTGCAGAAATAAAAAAAAATTATCCTACAAATAATATGTAATTTCAAGAGACCCTGAACAGCCAAAACAATCTCAAAAAATAACAAATGTGGACATCCCACACTTCCTGCTTTCAAAAATTACTACAAAGCTACAGTAATCAAAACAGTGTGGTATGCTGTGGCATAGACCGACATATAGACATATAGACCAAGGGAATGGAATAGAGATCCCAGAAATATACCCTCATATATGAGGTCAAATGATTTTTGACGAGGGTGCCAAGACCAGTCAATGGGGAAAGGACAGTCTTTTCAATAGATGATGTTGGGGAAACTGGACATCCACTTGCCAAAAACAAAAAACAAGAAAAACCCTCATGAACCTGGACCCTTACCTTTCATCATACATAAAAATTAACTCATAATGCATCAAAGACCTAGACATGAGAACAAAACTATAAAACTCTGGAGAACACATAGGGAAAAAGCTTCATAGCATTAGATTTGGCAAAGATGTCTTGTATGTGACACCAGAAACATGAGTAATAAAACAAAAAAATAGATAAATTGGGCTTTAGGCCCTCCATTATTAAAATTTAAAAATTTGTTCAACAAAGGACATAAATGACAGAGGAAAAAGGCCACCCACAGAAAGGGAGAAAACATTTGTAAATTATATAGTAATAAAGAAATAACAGTTTAGAATATATAAAAATACCTACAACTCAATAACAAAAACAAACAACACGATTTTTAAAAAATGAGCAAAAGACTTGAATAGACATTTCTCCAGAGAAGACATACAAATGGCCAAGAAATACATGAAATGGTGCTCAGCATCACTAATCATTAGGGAAATGCAACCGAAGAACAATAAAATACCACTTCACCTCCATTGGGATGGCTATTATTCAAGACAAAGAAAGTTGATGAGGACGTTTAGAAATGGGAGCTCTTGTGTACTAGTGGCAGGAAGGTGACATGGCAAGCCACTGTGAAAAATGGAATGGTAGTTCCTCAAAACAACAACAGAGAATTAGCCAGGTACGTGGGGGTCTGTGCATAGTGGTGTGTGCTTATAATACCAGCTATTTGAGAGGCTGAGGCAAGAGGGTCAATTGAGCCCAGAAGTTTGAGGCTACAGTGAGCTATGATGGCACAACTGGACTCTAGCCTGGCGACAGAGTGAGATCTTATCTCTGAAAAGATGATGATGATGATGATAGATAGTTAGATAGATAGATAGACAGACAGACAGACAGACAGACAGACAGACAAACAATGACAGAGCCACGTAATTAAACATTGGTTCTTTCAGGTTTACATCCAAAAGATGTATGCAGGGATGTGTACAGTGTAGGCAGTGATAAGTCACTGTCCTGTGGAATCTTACAGGGAACAATCATTTCAGTTGTTTTCTACCAAGTGGTTAGAATATTTTATTTTATTTTTTCATAGAATTGAATTATTTTGCATAAGTTGAATTACCTGACTCAAACAAAATATTCCAACCAGCTGCTGCTTCCACACAGGTAAAGGTTTAAAGAGTTAACCAGCCTTTCCAATATCCATGATCAACATCAGTGGGCAACTGGGACAAATTAACCCCCCTCTCCCCCAAAATAAAAACAAGTTTGGCTTTCTCTTATGGCCTATAAAATAGAAAGTCAAATGGGGAGAGACACAATTATCTTCATAGTAGAGCCAAAAATAAAACAACTCCTGTCTTGCAGCTGTTAACTTTGCAAGGGAATAAAGACAGCAATAAACCAGAGGCCTGGCTTCAGTTCTGTAGCTGCCTGTGCCTGTTGCTGTCCTTAATTGCCCCAGAAAAAAAAAAAGAAAAAGAAGAAGAGGCTAATTACAGCAATACTGCACATTTCACAGAGGTGCTATAAAAGTAAAATGAGATAACGGACATGGAAACCCTTAAAAGTTTAGGCATGATGCACAATGGGTTATGAGTTTTATTACTAACTAATATATCTGGTCAACGAGGGTGACTGTCCAGAGGCCCTTCCACCTATTAAATTCCCTCAATAATCTAGGAAAGCATAAATTATTGGGAGGATTAGTTGACATTGTTCTTGTAGAATGTTTTCCTGTCACACTTTAGCCCATGAAATGTCTTAGATTGTGTGTGTGTGTGTGTGTGTGTGTGTGTGTATGTGGATGGGTACAGAATTAATGGTAGAAGAAATAAGAAAAAAAAAAAACATGGCCAACATATTTCTACCATGTGGATGTTTCTGTTTTGAGTCCCCTTTGAATTCACATACAATTTCAATTGGGGGGTGGGGAGACAGGGTCTCACTCTGTCACCCAGGCTGGAGTGCAGTGGCATAATCATGGCTCACCGCAGCCTCAAACTCCTGGGCTCAAATGATCCTCCTGCCTCAGCTTCCTGAGTATCTGGGACCACAGGTAGACAACACCACACCCGGCTAATTATTTATTTATTTTTTTGAGGACATGATGTCTCCCTACATCACCCAGGCTGGTCTCGAACTCCTGCCTTGGCCTCTGAAAGTAATCCTCCTGCCTTGGTCTCTGAAAGTGCTGAGATGACAGATGTGAGCCACTGCACCTGGCCACACAACATGCAATTTTGATGCCAGCAAAGAACCTTCTGTTGCCATCCTCCACACACAGAGTAGAAGGATGCCCTGCCCCCATCCCCAATGTTGTTCTCCCCCTCAGTGTTCAGCCTGAATTAGGGTCTCCACCTGGGATCTCCTCTGTCCCCCTCCTGCCAGGGGCTATTTGGTGAGGAGCAGGGAATGGGGGGTGACTCACCCCAGCTTTCATTAGAGCTGCTGTTTCTGTGTTTATATATATCGGGTTTCTGATTAAGATTTTTTTTAAAATTGGTTTTACATGGCTTTGAGGAGAGAAAAAGGTGAAAAGAGAGATTTAGATGGTGATTGTTCTATGAGTATCTACTGTTTACTTCTTAGAAAAGTCATCTTCTGAGTAACTGACCATGACAACAAGGAGAATTAAAGTCCCTGAAATAAACCAAACAAAAGCCGAAATTCTCTTTTTGTGCTACCAGGCCTCTCCTCTCATCTCCAGCACAAATTTAAACAAATAAAACAATCATTCCTCACTTCTCTAAGTGATTTTTCTGTTATGTGATTTACTACAAAGTACGATTCTTTGCTGGTGACTTACCAGCACTTTGAAAGAGTGAAATACATTTTTCCAATCCACACACACATTGTATTCAATCATTGAACATTTCTCGTCAATCTTCAAAGCATCTCCATTCCCCCTGTTCCCGGAGGCTCTAGTAAGGTTCCACCTTTACCCAGAACATGTATTTTTGCCATGACACAGCTTATGTCATTTTGTATGAAACATTTTTGTAATCACTAAGATTTTTTAAAAAACATATGTAAATAAACAACAGTGTACATATTGGGCTTAATCTCACTTTGAAACCAGAAACATGTCAACTGACAAGCAATCTTTTCTATCTCTGTTCTGGCATAGATAGCCCTTGCACCTGCTTGTCATTGGACTCATTCATAAAATGCATCATGCTTATCTTGAGACTGCCAAAGGGTACAGTTGAGAATGGGAGGTGTGGATGTTGCTAGTTCTCTGGGTAAATATTTGTACTGGTCAGAGACAATGGAATCCCACTATACACCCAGTGGCTTTTCTCACATTCAACTTGCTACCAGCATCTTCTCTACTCAGAGATAAAGACAATGCAGATAAAATGAAATACATGAAGAACTTATTGATTAGAAGTTTACTGAATTATCTAAATCAAGTGACTCGTGTTAAGGCTCTTTGCTAGGGAGACCAGACCTATGATGGCTGGTGGTGAATTTTTTACCTGGAATATCATCCAGAAAATATTTACTTAGAAAATCATTACAATGCAAGAAACAAATGTTGATGTCATCAAAAACTCATAAATTAGTGGAGCTGAGAGCAAGTGTTTTTTTTTTTTTTTGAGAGCAAGTTTTGAGGTGAACACAATGTACACTCTCACTGTGTAAACTAAGTCAAGGAAAAGCTCTATGACTGTCCTTTCTGCTCAACATTTCCGTTTTTTCTACTACACATCCTTGTATTTTGCTTCTCCTACTATTCCAACCTTTGAGGATTTTTTCAGTAACTTCCATTTAGCATCTTGACAAATCTGAGTGGACTGTAGGACACAATCCACATTCAATTTAATGGGAGGTAAGTCTGAAAAAATGTCCCTGTTGAAGATCTAGTTTGGGTAGAGCCCTGGATCTTACAGTCTTATTCATGATGTGGAAGCATCACACTGCTCTCCCTGTATACAGAAAACTCCCTTTGAAGAAAGAAAAAGAAAGTCAGCTCCTTTTGACAATACAGAATACAAATGTATGAGCTGTGATGAAAATCACCAAACTTGCAGTTGGGGAGATTAAGCATCCATTGATTATTGTATTAAAAAGTGTAGTGTGTGAGCAAAGAAAACATTGGGCTTTCCAAGTTTTATGATAAAGTTAATGTGCTTAAGATCATCAATCTCCACTGCGTGGAGTGGCGGCTTCAGTAATTTTGCCCCTGTCATCAAAGCAGCCTCATGGGACGGACGGTTGCCCACGCCTGTAATGAAGCACTTCATGCAGAAGCAGCTGTCGCCTCACCTGTTTGCCAGCCCATCCGAAGACCGGAGAAATTCTCCAATTTAGCAAGCAAACTTAAGTCATTATTAGAAATGACAGGGAAACCTGATGAAATTGTACTTTCAATTGGAAAACAAAATTGCAATCAGACCAACATGATTTCCTCATGGTCTGACCATGCTAATGCCAGTCGAGACATGGGCAAATGTATTTAAAAGTCGTAATGGAGCATTACCATGCGATCTCCTTTCACTGGCCCTTATTAATATAAAACTTCAATTTGCATGTAAATGCGGTCAACTTTCATATCATCAAAATACATGAGGCCTGGGAAAGTAATGAATTGAAGTTGGATGCAGCAATTACTGACGTTTATAAAGAATTTTAAAGAGGTCAGTCTAGCCTTGGCTGAGAAAATGAGGAAATCAACAGGGAATATTGTCAATATAGCAACCAGGGGAGTTGGAGCCAGTCCCAGGTGTTGAGAGCGAGATGATGATTAATAGAGAGGGAGCGCGTCGCCTCTCACCCATGAGGGCTCGGCCAGACCCCAGGCCCAGCGGCAGAGCTGCATGAAAAGGTTCTTGCTGGGTCCTCGCTCCAGCCGCCTGGTGGTGCGTTCCGGGGGGAATGAAGTAGCAAGTGTTTATGAGCCAGCCGTGCTGAAGGTTTAATTGGGCTCCACAGCCTTTCCGCTCCCTTCAGTAGTTGATATGCAGTTTAACCTTTTTTTCCCACCTGAGACACACCAGAGCCACTGGGATTTTAATAAGGCGCTCGCATGATGGCTTGGCTAAACATTGACTTAGTTGCTAAATTGAGCTAAACTGCCTCATTGCGTTGTAATGGCAATTCATACGTTGCCTAATTTTTTAAAGAGGGAATATTTATCCTGCCTGCATGTTTCATAAATCCTCAACCACATGACCTGATTTGGGGGGATTTTCTTTGCCTATTTGTACACACAAGTTAACAGGCGATGTAATTTTAAACATGCCTGAGAAATCAATGCAGAGGTGGCCATGCTGCTGTAATTTTGGAGGATTTAGTCCCAGATAATGCAGGGTCAGAGTTTGTCTTCAGGATTTGCCGGCCACGTTTTCACAATACGTTTTCACAATATTACACAGATAGGCAGGGCTTCTCATGACCAGGTCTCCAAGAAAGCTAGAAATTACACAGCCTCTTACCTAAAGAGGCCAAGGCGGGGTCCACATCCCACTGCTGTGGAGGGGAGACTGGCCTGTGGGGTTTTCTGCTGTCCATCTGATCTTTGCATTATCCCATTAGGCATCTCTTCCCTGTTAAGCTGTTTAAGAGGCATATACACATTCATTATAAATGCAGGTTCCTTTGGAATTCCATACACCTTTTTGAAGTAAATAGGTTTACTGTCTGCTGTTTTTAATTGCTTGATTCAAGGGAAGCCTC
Organism: Pongo abelii; assembly: GCF_028885655.2. Lineage (NCBI taxonomy): Eukaryota > Metazoa > Chordata > Mammalia > Primates > Hominidae > Pongo > Pongo abelii. The sequence goes on from NC_071989.2 coordinate 3,431,816, forward strand.
TGCATCAGGCACTTCCCATGTTTGGTTTGAGGTCACCCCACCGGTCGGGCATGGTGCCAATCTCTCGCACCAGATTTTTCATTTGACCCTGCTGTTCCCATATCCGTCTTTCTTTATTTTTGGCTCTTTTATTGCTCTTCTTTCCTGACAGTATGCATAATTGTAGATGCCCAGCCAGCTTCAGAGCTATGCAAATATGTATCTGCATTGATACATGTATTCGCTGTCTTCAAAACCTACATCCTAGACATGAGATTCCAGGTACAGAGTCTAAATGTGATCAGTGTTGAGAGCTGGCAAAATCTCAGTCTTTGAATACACAGTATCCATTAGTGACAACTGGCTTAGCACCACTTACACCCTTTACCACTAGTACTTAAAAGAAAGCTCTGTAATTCATGTTCGTAGGAAACATTCCTGTCCCCCAAAAGCAATGGAAAATGGGTAAGGTTGAGGGTTATTTACTGAGCAGGGAAAAGATTCTCCAGGTATTGTGGGCACCCTTCAGTGCCTAGATTCTGATGCATGTGTCTCTGAGAGTTAGTGTTTCCCCAGGGCTATAAAACTTCACATCTGTGTTTTTTCATATACACTATCTCATTTGTGAGCTATATCTGAATGTACTTTAATATAATGACTTGCTAAGTGAGCATGCTGTTTTGGAGGGTCTTTTTCCTGGAGGGAGTCTGCTCCAGGTGTGTGTGGGGGATGGGGAGTGGACGCTTGAGGAGCAGGTGCAGAGGTCCAGGCAGCAGGGGGCTGTGGGTGGGGGCACTGGCGCAGCTGATGCTGGCACTGCAGCTCCTTCTGAAACGAATGCTTTGTTCTGACTCAAGACTCGGCCTCAAGTCAGGCCATGGGCATAGCAGGGGTGGGAGAAGTGGGACAGGGCACTGAGACAGTTCTCCACAGAAGGATGATGGCACCGGCAGGAGGGACTGGGTGCTAGGAACTCAACCACACACAGTCTGGAGGAATCCAGGGATGGGCCACCCAGCACTCCCACTCAGGAGCCTGCTTCTCTCCTGAAAAGAATCAGCGCACATTTCATGCCTCTGCCAGCCAATGGATGCATTTGGCATTCCGCGGCCAGGTCCCTCGCTGCTCCTGCGAGGGCAGAAACACGTGTCTGGATGACCACTGAGGTCACAGCCAACTATAAGGCCCACGACCCCCAGCTGTGCCCATGCTGGCATCACCCTCAGCCTGACACCTCAGCTTGCCTTGTGCCTTCCTTCTGCCATCTTCTGTGTGTGTCCTGGAGCCCCTGTCCCCTGAAGTTGGGTCTTCTGCTCTCACAGGCAGACATGGCTGTGGCTGCTGCAGCCACTGACTTAACCAGCTTCCAGGAACGCATATTCCAGCCCTTAGCTGCAAAGCAAAGTTTCTAATAGACAGGCTGCATACAGCTGGTGCTCAGCAAAAGCCCCACTGCTCCTTCAAACGCCAGTGCTCTTGCCCATCCCAGCCTCCCGCTGAGATTTTCCCTACATTCAGGAATTTTGCCTTCCTGGGATTGACTTAATTGGAGCTAATGATGCTTTTCACAAGACCTTGGCTATTCTGTGAGGTGGCGGTGGCCTGGAGAGGGAGTTTCTGCCTCCCTTCAGCTGTGGAGAATGCAAAGATGGTCATCGCCCTGAGTGTTTTGTTTTCTTTTCTTTTCCACATTGATAGCCATCCCACATATTTCGGGACACACAAAATCATTCTTGCTGAATAGAAGAATTCATAGCTGATGATGATGATAAAACGGAAGGAAATAACACAGGAAAATCACATCATTTGGAGAACAAGATTGATTCTGGAAGATCATTGAGTTTTTCTAATTCTTTGTTTCTTCTTTGCACTTAAAAAAAGAAACACCTAATTGTTAAGATCTTGAGCTCAAATAAATCCCTCAATTGGTTGTACTGTTTTAGGGAAGTAAAAATATCCATCCTGCTTAAAATCATTCTTCACATTTTAAAGTCATCCTTAACTACAAACTTTAAAGCATTTCCCATACTTGTAACTAAATATTTGACCTTCCATTTCTTAATGATATCTCTGGTGCTCCAGTGCTTCTGTTATATACACCACTGTGGTTTCTAAAAGTGAAAAGAAGATAGCATGCTGAAACTGTGGCTAGGACACAGCAGGAGACGAAAGCTACAATTGGGCATTTTCTGATGTTTCCATTAGGAACACAGCACAAAGTAGACTCAGGAAATTGTTTTAAATTGTCCAGCTAACTACATACTAATCAGGTCAGCAAACCTACCCTCTGGAGACAAGACTAACCTCACATTCACGTTCCTTCCACCTTGGGCTCTCCAACCTCAGGAACTAATCAAAGCTGTGCCCATTCATTGAAAAGAGAGGTGTACATCGAATTCTCATTATTGAAAGGAGATATGTACATCTAATTCTTATTATTGAAAAGAGAGATGTACATCTCATTCTTATTATTGAGAAGAGAGGTGTACATCTCATTTTTATTTTTAAATCAATGAATAAACAACCGAAATTCATCCAAAGGCAAGTTACACTTTGGCACAATAATCTGACTATTGGATTCTTAAATGTAGCATAAAACTAAGAAATTGCATATATACGTATTTTGGGATTTAATAATTAATACTCATATAAACATACAGTTAAATAATTTCATTTCCTCTACTATGGTCATTGGAAATATTTTCTAACTTCATTCTAGGAGTTAACACTGGGCATACTCCAGTCACTCAAGTTTCATTGCAGCCATTATCGTATGTTCTGACTTCTGGCTGCTTCTCCTCTTACCTCCTTTACCCACACATCCACATCAGTTCCTGTTTGGTGAGGAGGCAAGAGGCAGCAGATCTGGCTATCAAGGAGCAGACCCCACTCAACAGTGGAAGAGAGGCTGACTTTATTACTTATGTAAGTAAAGGAGAGCTATGCCTGTGAGAGTCAGCTTCCCTAAGCTAAGCAGGCTTCTATCTTGTATAGTGTGGGGTTCAGGGACTGGCGCATTGTGAGGGGCGGCAGGAAGTGAGTACTCTAGTGATTTTGCTGACATTCGTGGGGGCACAGCCCCTGAAGCACCTGCATTGTGGAAACGCATCATTGATTGATTATAGGAATTTGAACAGAATTCGGTAGACTTGTGGATTGGTGTTTGAACAGGATTCTTGGAATCATGCATCAATTCACCCTGCTGTAAAGTGACATATTTTCCTCAGTGTGCTGGAACTCTATTAAAATTCTCAGCATCTCCTTTTAGGAGCCCCTCAGCCAACACTGCAGAAGAGGCTACTGGGAATTGTCCAGGTCTTCTCTAATATTGTTGACTTTTTCCTTGAAGATGGTATTCTATTCAAAATAATCTGGTTTTCTCATTTTACACATCAATCGATGTGTGTTTGCCCTATTTGGGTCTTTGAATCCTTTGCTGAATTATCTGGTGGAGCAGTAGTTGTAGAGAAGTACTCATTAGATATTAAAACACCACACACATTATAATGAAGAGGAGATGATGGTGTTAGTCCATGATCCAGGAAGAGCATGAAGTGCTGGCAATGGTTTAGATTACCCACAAGTTGACCAAAATAAAATCTAAGACTGTACTGTCATCCCTAACTACTTGGCTAAAGAAAGCAATCTGGTTTGTTTTAATCAAAGTGAAAGGTAAGTTTTTGACAACCACTTCAGGTTGTGCAGTATCTATAAATGGAACCACTATTTCCAGGTGCCTTGCCCACTTAATGCTATTTATACACATAGGAGCACTTTCATCTCTAGAGACGATGTTTGGAGAGACATAATCCACCAAAGTATTGGAGAATCTACACTTGGAATGATCTGTTAGATCCACAGAACATGTCCAAAGGTTATTTAAAGACAGCTGAGCTATAGAGTGAGGCTGGTGATTGTCTTTAACAAAGTCTAATTCTAAGCAATTTATTTAGGGTAGCAAGGGAAGCCTGACAGATTAGGACAAAAGTGAGCTTACCTTAAACTCTTTTTATTTTTTTGTGAGACAGAAACTCGCTCTGTCACCCAGGGGCTGGAGTGCAGTGGTACAATCTCGGCTCTGCAGCCTCCGTCCCCCAGGTTCAAGCAATTCTCGTGCCTCAGCCTCCCAAGTAGCTGGGAGGCACATGCCACCATGCTAGCCTAATTTTTTGTATTTTTTTAGTAGAGACAGGGTTTCACCATGTTGGCCAGTTTAGTTTCGAACTCCTGACCTCAAGCAATCCGCCTGCCTTGGCCTCCTGAAGTGCTGGGATTACAGGCATGAGCCACCGTGTCTGGCCACCTTAAACTCTTAAGGGATAAGATATGACCCCCAAAAACTACAGGACACAGGTATGCAAAAAGAAAACACAATCATCAGTGTTTCTAGGAAATTCCGGGAATGTTGTTGACATGGTTGTGGTGGAAGCTGTCTACCTGATTGCATTAGAATCCTATTTCTGCTGTAAAAACTCACTACAAAGTTAGTGGATTAAAACAACATGGATTTATTATCTTATAGACACCCAAAATGTGTTTCCGTGGGCTGAAATCCGTGAGTGAGCAGGGCAGCGTTCCTTTCTAGACCCTCTAGAGGAGAATCCAGACGTTGCTTTCTCCGGCTTCTAGAAGCGCCCACGCTCTGTGGCTGCTGGTTCCTTTCTCCATCTCCAAGTCAGCCATCTCATCACTCCACCTCCACTTCCAGGGTCTCTCTGACACTGACTCTTCTGCCTCCCTCTGTCACTTTCTTTGAGACCGAGTCTTGCTCTGCCATCCAGGCTGGAGTGCAGTGGTGCAATTTTGGCTCACTGCAACTTCCACCTCCCTGATTCAAGCAATTCCTCTGCCTCAGCCTCCCAAGTAGCTGGGATTACAGGCATGTGCCACCATGCCCGGCTAATTTTTGTCTTTTCAGTAGAGATGGGGTTTTGCCATATTGTCCAGGCTGGTCTTGAACTCCTGATCTCAGGTGATCTGCCCTCCTCGGCCTCCCAAAGTGCTGGGATTACAGGCATAAGCCACCGCGCCTGGCCCCCTCTGTCACTTATAAGGATCCTGTGACTACATTGAGCCCACTGGAAAAATCAGGAAAATCTTCCCGTCTCAAAGTTAGATGAAAAGCAACCTTCATTCTAAGTGCAACCTCAGGCTCCAAGCTTTAGGATGTAAACCTTTCTGAGGGCCATTATCCTGCCTACCACCGTCTGAAGCGGAGCACTTCATCATTTACCTGATTCCTAATCTGCCAAGCTCTACCTCTTGTGCAGTCAGACATGAAATCCTCATAAGCTTCCCAGTTTACTTTGTGGAAAAGGCTGAGTTCTTTGAAACCAATAGGTTCTTCTTCTATTATATCCTATATGATCATAGGAACTTTGTTCCTAAGGTAAAGAAAAATTTGAAAGTGAGATTACTACACACTATCAATATCTTCATTGAAATTTTATTTCAAAAATTGCACTTTACCCCTAGATTAGACACCCACCTCCAAGCAGAAGGCAAAGCACCTGCTGAGTTGAAATTGAAAACACCATTCCAGGAGCATTGCAGGGCAGTGGCTATGACCACAAAAGATGCACAAGGGCCGGAATCACCATCTCATTTACTGGAATACTTCCACTGTCGCACACAGGGCCTGGAACGTGGCAGAAGCTCAATAAATATTGATCAACTTATTGAGCGCGCATCAGCTTTGGAGGCAGAGTTCTGGACTTGATATTAACTCTGTGACCATAGTAGGTTATTGACCTCTCTGTGCCATGGTTCCAAAAACATGATAATAAATGTGTGCTTCTCTATATAAGTGAATTCACGGAAAGTTCTTAGTACAATGGAAGCACCCATAACTGTTGACTTTCACAGTTGGCTCACTTGAATGTAAGCCCCAGAAGGGCAGGGACGCCTGCTGCTTTCACTCACGTCAGCATCCCCAGCACACAGGTCAGTGTCTGTGACACTATAGACGTCCATAAACATTTGTGGAATGAATAAAATTATATGTTATTACAATACTTTTATGTGTGCATGACTAAAGAATTTCTCAATTATTTTTGTAATTATGAAATATAATTAATCTTCTCCTTTACAAATAGCCAGATTTTTCTTTTTAAAACTTATTTTTATTTGAAATAAAATACCCGATATGTAGTCTTTTATCCCTTACCTCCACCCTTCCCCCTGCCAGTCCCCAAAGTCCATTATGTAGTTCTTATGCCTTTGCATCCTCATAGTTTAGCTCCCGCTTATTAGTGAGAATATATGATGTTTGGTTTTGAGTTACTTTATGCAGAATAATGGCCCCCAGCTCCATCCAAGTGGCTGCAAAAGACATTATTTTGCTCCTTTTTACAGCTCAGCAGTATTCCATGGTGTATATATACCACATTTTCTTTATCCACTCATTGGTTGATGACCACTTAGGTTGGTTCCATATCTTTGCAATTGTGAATTGCACTGCTAAAAACATGGGTGTACATGTTTCTTTTTCATATAATAACTTCATTTCCTTGGGGTAGATACCCAGTAGTGGGATTGCTGGATCAAATGGTAGTTCTACTTGTAGTTCTTTAAGGAATTGCCACACTGTTTTCCACAGTGGTTGTACTAGTTTACATTCCCATCTCCAGTGTAAAAGTGTTCCCTTTTCACCACATCCATGCCAAAAACTATTATTTACTGGCTTTTAAATTATGGCCATTCTTGCAAGAGTGAGGTGGTATTTCATTGTGGTTTTCATTTGTCCAATTTTAAGACATGGTTTCACTCTGTTGCCCAGGCTGGAGTGCAGTGATGTGATCATAGCTCAATGTAATCTCAAACTCCTGAGCTCAAGCAATCTTACTGACCCAGCCTCTCAAGTAGCTGAGACTACAGGTGCCTGCCATCATGTCTAATAATTTTGCTGACATTTTTGTAGTAATGGAGTCTCATTATATTGCCAAAGCTGGTGAAACACCCCAGATTTTGAAGGGAAAAGCTAGTTTGGTCTTCCACAATTCTGAGGCCTCATTATTTGCTTAATAAAAGTAACGTCTCCTTAATTTTGATTATGCTTCTAGTGTTTTCTATATAAGTGATACATACTATTCCTGAAATGATGCTCTATTTAAAAAGCCAAGGTAAAGTACTTTTCAAATGAACATTTCTTTGTTTCCTATTCCTAATGTATAAATTTGCATTAAAATAGTTCAGTATGTTTTTGTAATGTTAGTTTATTTATAACACTTCCTCAATGGCTGGATGTAATCTTCAGAATCCCGATTATTTTACAAACAAAAGAATATTATAAACCAATGTAGTCCAGACAGTCTGGCTGGTTAAAATCTGGGATAGCAGCCAGGTGCAGTGGCTCACGCCTGTAATCCCAGCACTTTGGGAGGGCAGATCACAAGGTCAGGAGTTTGAGACCAGCCTGGCCAATATGGCAAAACCCCATCTCTACTAAAAATACAAAAACTAGCTGGACATGGTGGTGGGTGCCTGTAGTCCCAACTACTTGGGAGGCTGAAGCAGAAGAATTACTTGCACCCGGGAGGCAAAGATTGCAGTGAGTCGAGATCATGCCACTGCACTCCAGCCTGGGCGACAGAGCGAGACTCCGTCTCAAAAAAAAAAAAAAAAAATCTGGGATAGTATTACATGGGACCCATTATGTGGGACTCTAGATTTGCAGTAATAAAATTGAAGAATATGGAAATGAAGGACCTTTTAATGATTGTATTATACTCTAGCAGATTAATAATAATATGGTATTTTCTCAGTGCTATTTCTTGATGTGTCTAGAATATTACTAGAGTCTCCCACTCTTTGGATATGTCTAATCATCCCTGAACCAAGAAATTGTCACACTGTGCAAGAATTTAAGGTGATCTTCCAAGAGAAGAATCCTTGTGTCTATGGAGAACCCACACCAAAAAGGGTGCCCTGTATGTGATTTATAGGAATTCACTTATTACTATCTCTTGTGGATTTTAACAATGCTTATTGATTACATAATTATTGATTACATAATTATATCATTAATCAGTTGTAGCATGTTAAATATTGTGGTGTTTTTAGCGTATGCAAATAAGAAGCTAGATTTTAAGTTTTTAAGCACAAGGTGCTTGATATACCTCCTTAGAAGATCAAATCCTCTTTCTTCTTTGCACTTGAAAAAATTGTAATGATAAGTTTATTTTGTGCTCAGTTTTTAAAATATTGTTTTTTTCTTAGTAAAGAGTTGTTAATTATTTATTAGTTTTTCAGTCACTGTGCAAATAATTGAACATTTGGGAGTAGGTAACACAAGCAAGCTCTGCACCTGGGAAGCTAAGATTCTAGCTAGACTGACAGTGCACACACACACCAAGTAGCCAACCAAGATACAAATGTGCCTGTGCCAAGGATAATGTGAACAGCGTACAACGATGCAGTCAGGGACAAAACTTGCTAAATAGTCAAGGAAAGCACTCCAGGGAATCATGTTTAAGTTAAGTTGAGGTTGCAAATAATTCCATCTTGTCAAAAGCAGGGAAGAGTAAAGAAAAACAGAGGGAAGATGATGACGTTGGGTGAAGCTTCTTGAGAAGGGGAGGAAGCTGTGGGTGGGTGGGAGTGCAGAAAGGCATCACAGGAGAGACTGCAGGAGGGACAGCGGTCTGAGCTTATGTGCATGAAGGTTCCAACAAGGGAGTGGACTTAATTTAAAATGCAATGCAGAAAGGCAGCAAAGAGCTCTGAGATGGTGTGGTCTGACCCATGTTAGTAAGTATGGAGCAGAGACACTGTGGGTGTATGAAAAAAGGAAGTACAGAGAAGGAGCTTGTTGCCATGACTTGGAAGAGAAGATGGTGCCTTGGTCTATGTAGGCGGCAACACTATAGAGAGAGTGTGTCAGTCGGGTGAACGTGGTGAGGAGGGAGACCATAGGGAGAAGTGTTAGACTGGTTGATGATTCATGGTCAGGGAGAGGAAGAACCTGGAAGCACTCAACAGTTCCTGGCTGAAATCCCAATGGAACCAATTTCTAAGGCAGCAGTGAAAATGGGCATCATTGCTGTGAATATATTCCAGTGTGTGAAGAACAATCACTTCAGATTTACTTACTTGAGTTTTGTCTTGATTTCATAAAGACCTGCTTTTCATGATACCTACATAGTTGTTTCTCTCATTATAAAATTTACTAGGATTATTTATTCCATATTTTGGAATTTGAATAATCAAGTATGTCCAAATATGTTTGATTATTGCATGTCACAAAATGATCTATTTATTTAAGTAGTATCCATATCTTTTTGAGCATCAGGAGATATCAAGATATTTCTACTCATATGAATATAAATATATATGTAGAGACAGTCAGAGCTGTTGTTTCTAGAGAGAAGACAGCTCCTTAAGTGAACTAACTTGTTAGCAGACTAGTTACAGATTATAACAACATTTTCAATTTTTTCAAGTTTTGATAAAATTAGTTATATAGTTTATTAATTATAATGAGGCAATGGAGGGTGTAACTTTTTTCATACTTAGATATTTTAATATAAATCTTTAAGTAATTGGTAGAACAAGCAGACAAAAATAGAATATGTGATTTTGTACAAAATTATAAAAAATCAACATAATGAACACACACAAGAATGTTCAATTTATTTAAATGAATGCAGAACATTTATTAAATGTATCATATGATCAACCATGTAATTAACATAGAAATATAAATAAAATATATAAAGACTGGAAGGAAAGAAATGCAATATGGCAAGAAAAATAAATAAAAGATACACTTAGAGAGGAATAAATGAAACTGTTCTTATTTGCAAATGACATCTTTTTGTATGTAGAAAATCTAAAACGATTTGCAAACAATTAAAATATACATAATTTTATCAGGGCACTGAATATAAGGTCAAGGTACAAAAATCAAATATATGCTATAGATTAGCAAAGTGATGAAAAGTGAACTATAAAAGACAAATTGTGTATATTATTATCAAAACCAATAGAATGTTTAGAATGAAACCTAACAGGAGATGTGCAAGACCTCTACACTGAAAACTAAAAAATATACATGAGGAAAAATGGAAGAAGATCTATATAAGGAAGAACATACAAAGACCATATGTTGGAAGGGTTAATATTTTTAAAGGAACAATTTCTACAAATTGAGATACAGATTTGAGGCAATCCTGAGCAAAATGGCATCAGTAATGATGACGATGATGGTGATGATGGTGGTGATGGTGATGATGGTGGTGATGGTGATGATGGTGATGATTATGGTGGTGATGGCAATGATGATGGTGGTGATGGCAATGATGATGGTGGTGATGGCAATGATGATGGTGGTGATAGTGATGATGGTGGTGATGGTGATGGTGGTGATGATGGTGATGATTATGGTGGTGATGGCAATGATGGTGGTGATGGTGATGATGGTGGTGATGGTGGTGATGGTGGTGATGGTGATGATGGTGGCGATGGTGGTGATGGTGATGATCATGGTGATGGTGGTGATGGTGATGATCATGATGATGGTGGTGATGGTGATGATGGTGGTGATGGTGGTGATGGTGGTGATGGTGATGATGGTGATGATCGTGATGATGGTGATGATGGTGATGATGGTGGTGATGGTGATGATGGTGATGATGGTGGTGATGGTGGTGATGGTGATGATGGTGATGATGGTGGTGATGGTGGTGATGGTGGTGGTGGTGATGGTGGTGGTGATGGTGATGGTGATGATGGTGATGATGGTGGTGATGGTGATGATGGTGATGATGGTGGTGATGGTGATGATGGTGATGATGGTGGTGATGGTGATGATTATGGTGATGACGGTGGTGATGGTGATGGTGGTGGTGATGGTGATGATGGTGGTGATGGTGGTGATGGTGATGATGGTGATGATCATGGTGATGGTGGTGATGGTGATGATGGTGGTGATGGTGGTGATGGTGGTGATGGTGATGATGGTGATGATCATGATGATGGTGATGATGGTGGTGATGGTGATGATGGTGATGATGGTGGTGATGGTGATGATGGTGGTGATGGTGATGATGGTGATGATGGTGGTGATGGTGATGATGGTGATGATGGTGGTGATGGTGATGATGGTGGTGATGGTGATGATGGTGATGATTATGGTGATGACGGTGGTGATGGTGATGGTGGTGGTGATGGTGATGATGGTGGTAGTGATGATGGTGATGATGATTATGGTGGTGATGGTGATGATGATGGTGACGGTGATGATGATCATGATGATGGTGATGATGATGGTGACGGTGGTGATGGTGATGATGGTGGTAGTGATGATGGTGATGGTGATTATGGTGGTGATGGTGATGATGATGGTGATGATGGTGGTGCCAGTGATGGTGGTGATGGTTATGATGGTGATGATGATGATGGTGATGATGGTGATGGTGGTGATGATAGTGATGATAGTAATGATGGTGATGATGGTGGTGATGACAGCCATGACAATGTTAGAATTGGCATGCATAATGTGTGATTTATATGGAAATGCTAAAAATCAAGAATAGCCAGGGCAACCTTGGATAAGAACAAGGACTTACGAACTGAGTGTCACCACTTATTTAAACCTCTAGTTATTGTGACCACTTGATACTGATGAAGAAGACAGAGAAGACCAACAGAGACAAAGCAGAAGACCGGAAATGGACCACACTCATCAGCTTATTACATTGCAGGCAGCTAGGCAATCCAGGGGTGGGAAGGACGGTCATTTTAATAAATAGTGCTAGATCAATCTGAAATCCATCTAAGACCAAAAAACTAAATAAATAAATAAACCATGACCCCAAACCTCACAGCCTACCCAAAACCAATTCCAGTTGCATCACAGCCCTAAACCTGAGACTTTAAATGGTGAAACTTTTAGGAATCAACACTTAGGAGTATTTTAAGAAATCTTTGCCTACTGTACAAAAGCACTAACTATAAAAGTAAATACGCATGAATTTGACTTCATTAACATTGAGAATTTCTGTTCGGGCAAAGACACAGTTAATAGAGTGAATATGCAAGCTATGCACAGGGAAAGAGCATTTGCAATATCTCTCTCTGATCACTAGTATCCAGAATACATCACGTCCTCTTCTGTATATTTATTTATGCTTCGAACTCTCGTGGCCTCTAGCTCCCTCCTTTTCCTCCTCTAATTGGAGAGCTGGGCAAATAACTGATGTGCTGGAGGCTCTGCTTGCTCCTTGCTCCTCAGTGGAGATCAGCGGCCCACCGAGCACACATGCTCTTCACCTGGTCTCAGGTGCAATGTCCCCTCCCCAGCAAGGCCTTCCTGTTTCAGTCCCTTACTGTGCTGTACCTTCTGTCTCCAACATGTAATCACCTACAATTACTGGGATTAGGGCTGTACTCTGGGATTCAAGCTCTATGAGGTTGAGGGAGGTTGAGGTACCCAACTGGTTTACTGCTGAAGCCCCAGTGCCCATCCCAGGGCTTGGCAGTAGAATCTATTGGATAAACAGGAATTGCATTTTAAATTAATTTTAATACCAAGTCATATTTTGGTGACCCAAGAGCTGGGGAAACTCTTGTCCCCTCATTGGACACCCTGGGCCTGAGCCCTGCAGGCTTATGGTCATGGCAGCTTTCAAGTCCTTGATTCAACCAAGTATGCCACGCCTGGCTGCCAAAGGGGGCCAGACAGTGTCTCACCACTGACGCCTGCCCATCAGCACAGCTGCCTTCCTCCAGGGCCCCTGCCTCAAGAAGGGAGGCTACTGTAGGCTTCTGTGTCCAATTATTCTTCATTGTGAGGGTCCCTGTGCCATCTAGGGGCTTTAGCAGCATCCCTGGCCTCCACCCACAAGACCAGTAGCCCCTGTTCTCCCGGTTGTGACACCCAAAGCTGTTTCCAGACATTGCTGAAGGTTCCTTGAGGGAAAAAAAATCACCCTTGGCTGCTAACTCCTACCCTACAGGGACGAGATTTTGGGAAGTTGCCATCCAAAAATGGACTGTCTCTTGTAGTCACCCATACCAGTGCCATGCTGACCGAATAGGGTCTCCTCAGCTGGCTCTACCATTTTCACCCCATCACAGGTTCTCCAGTTGCTCCGTGGGGCTTGCAATGGGAGCAGCGGGCAAGGGCTCCAATCTTCTCCAAACCACACCCTCGGTTCTGGGGCTTGTGATTGCACCTTCACATTCTAGCATCCCAGCTATCCCCCCGGGTGCATTTTTTTTAGGAAGATTATGATTCTAAAACCCATACGCCTATAACGATCAATTATTTTGGGCTACTGTATACCAAGCACTTTACATACAACAGGGCTGAATGGAATTTTACCCCTGGTAGACATAAGGAAGAAGAGGCTTAGAAATGCAAAATGCCTGGTGGAAGTCCCACTGCAAGGGTCAAACCCACAGGACTGTACTGGAAACGGAGTTTTGTCTGCAACTTCACCCTCTCTGCTTTTCTGAGAACTCACAGCATTCCCGCCACCCAAGCCCCCTCTCCCCACAACATCCCTATTCCAGGGTTAGCAGTAACAAAACATTGAACGGTCCTACACAGTGGCTACTCACCAACCAAAGGGACCCAAAGGGACATGCCTCAGTGTCTGAGCAGGGGCCTGGAGTTCCCTGAAGTCCCAACCGTCATCCTTTTAGTTGCTAGATAGATGGGAGGAGGTGTCGGGGATCTCAGAGACCCTGTTGACTAAGTTGTGGCATCTGGGTGCTCACGGCAACTTCTATTTACTAGTTGGTACACAGATGTTTCTGTATTTTAACCCCCTGTACAGCCAGCTAAACTCCACGGTGACCCCCGCCCCTCAGGCATCCCACCCAGAAGACCAGCCATTGTCCAGCTTGCCCCTGCCACTGCTGATGGCTTCAGGTGGATACCTGGCCCAGGCTGGCTTAATGCCCTCCCTCAATGATTTGATCTCCAGGCCTGGCTGGGTACGTGACCAAAGCAGGACACTCAGATCTCTTCCCTCGGAGTCTGTAAAGTAGAAATGAGAGTGGTTCTGCTACAGGCTTCACAGATGGGAGACAGTCAGTATGAAGAACAAGGTGGGTGACCAGGAGCAAAGCACACCTCCCAAAAGCAAAACTGCTATTTAAACAGCCAGAAATAACTGCTTGACTAATTTCACTATACTAATTTTGGACTTAAAGATAGTATGATCAAGGTGGTTTTTTTTTCTATTTAATACTTCTTGTCACCATTTTAAATTTTTTATTATTTATTTATTTATTTATTTTTGAGAGATGGCGTCTTGCTCTACCACCCAGGCTGGAGTTCAGTGATGTGTTCATAGCTCACTGCAGCCTCAAACTCCTGGGCCTAAGCAATCCTCCCACTTCAGCCTCATGAGTAGCTGACACTACGGGTGCTTTTTACCATGCTGGGCCACTGGGCTACTTTTCTTTGTAGAAATGGACATCTCCCTATGTTTCCCAGGCTAGCCTCAAACTTCTGGCCTCAAGAGATCCTCTGGCCTTGGCCTCCCAAAGCATTGCAATTACAGGTGTGAGCCACTGTGCCCAGCCATAACCTATGATTAAATCAGATAGATGGATAGATAGATAATGATGAAATGTGTGTGTGTGTGTATATATATATACATATATGTTTGTGGGGTTTTTGGTGTATGTATGTGTCGTGTGTGTGTTTGTGTATGTGTTTGTGTGTGTGTGTGTATTTCAAATCATTTTCAAGATCCTTAAAGTGAAAGACACTTGAAGATCATCTATTCCAGTTTCCTCCTTGTACAGACGAAACCAAGGATAGTTAAGCTATTTACGTTTCTATCTTTCCATGAAGAGGCAGCTCTTAAGGACAGACATTCCCATTCCCATGTGTTATGACAGCTCTGCACACGTGCATTGCAGAGAGCATGGGGGCGCCCCAGGTGATCCCGTCCAAGGTGGGTCCGTCTAGCTGCAGCCACGTAAACTGCAGCCTGAAAGGAAGAGCCACTCATGCCCACCTGTGAGGGACACTTTGCCATTCTGTTTTTTTCTATTGTGGATTTTTCAGTTTCATGGTAGAAGGCAATATACTCTGTCCTCTGAGAATATCTGTCTGTATCACAGCATCACAGAAAGTCCCTAGACAGGTCAGGTGTGGTGGCTCACGTCTGTAATCCCAGCACTTTGGGAGGGCAAAGCAGGCAGATCACCTGAGGTCAAGAGTTCTAGACCAGCCTGGCCAATATGATGAAACCCTATCTCTACTAAAAATACAAAAATTAGCCAGGCATGGTGGCACACACCTGTAATCCCAGCTACTCGAGAGGCTGAGGCATGAGAATTGCTTGAACCCAGGGGACAGAGGTTGCAGTGAGCCAAGTTCGTACCACTGCATTCCAGCCTGGGTGACAGGTGACAGGGTGAGACTCCATCTCAAAAAAAAAAAAAAAAAAAAAAAGACAAAAAAGAAAGTCCCCAGACAGAAACATTATTATGTCCAGCTGCCTTTGTGAGCCACAAAAAGGATGGCGATTGCATTGCATACAAAGCCATGAGGGGCAGTGGTATTACCTAATGCCGGCAGGACTAAAATGTCACTGGATTCACTTCTGGAAAGTATCTGGAAAATAACGCTCTGGAGCAGAAATCATGGTCCACCCTCATGACCAAACTTTATCCTTTAGGGCCAGGCACTCCACAACACATGAGATGGATTCTGTACCACCACCTGCGCCCGGCTCTGGTCATCAGAACATGGGCCCTGCCCTGGCATAGCCATTCATACTGAGTCATTCTCCACCAAAGACTAAATAAATTCTAAGATTATTCCAGAGATCTTTTCTCCCTGAGTCTTTTAAATCACTCCTGTGATTACGCTCTGATGTTACCGTAGCTATTACTCAGCTGAGAGATAAAAAGTTATTAAAGGGACATGGTAACTGGCATTGATTATTTAAAGAGTATGAATGGAAAGGAGAAATGAACTTATTCTACCACAGATAGGGCCAGCAGATGTCTTACCCTCTTGTACCTGTGTCAGCAAAGGGTGAAAATTGTAGAAAGACATATTTAGCTCAATAAAAGAAAGGCATGTCTGATAAGCTTGATAATTCGGCTAAAACAGAATAAACTCACTTGCATGGAGGCAGGAACGTCATTCCTGGAAGTTTCCAACATAAGCTGGGTGACCATTTGTCAGAAGCATGACGTCGGGGGTTCGTGAGGGGATGATGGAATATTAGACCGGGTGATCCTTGTGGTGGACATGGGGGTTCTCCACCTGGATCCCCACCTCAGGACTGAGGCAGCAATCCCTCAGATGTTGAAAATATTGTCTGCTAAAAGCTCAGAGAACTGACTTGCCTAAGTTCACATCCCTTCTCAGGGGATAGCCACTGGATTGATGACAACCTCCAGTCAAGCCCGAGGATCATCGAAGCTCCAGAATCGCTGAGGCCTCAGCTGCAGCTGCATTGAACTCCAGCTTCTTCTCCTGCTCAACCCTGCCTCCTCACGAAGACACCTCCCCAGCTCTTGTCTGCAAACCACTGCATGCCCCGCTCCAAGGAGCTCAGGCTAAGGCAGTCCCTCAGGCTCCTTTGAGTGTTTATAATTCCACCATTTCTTCTCTTTCCAGACAGAGAACACTTACAGATACGTCACAGCTTCATTCGCATGCCTTCGCTATCTTGAAGCCAGAGTGGTTCAGCCAGAGTGTGGTGAGAACCACTGCCAGCCTCCTCTCCCTTCAGCACTCGCGGTGTGTCCATCTGTGTTCTCAGCACTCTACCAGTGAGGCAAGGAGACTCCTGGAAATTATGTTCACAGGAGAGACTTCCAGGAGCCAATGTAGATCACAATGCTGAGGACATCCAGACACATTGTGCAGGGGACGAAGAACGCAGAGATCCTAATGCCGTCCCTCAATAGCTATGCATTAGCCCTCAAGATCAGGCTCCCAGAAACCCGGGTTCCCACCTGCACATCCCTGCCCCAGCTCACCCTCTACACATCACCTGTGCCCAGGAAGTGGTGAATAAATGAATTCGCCAGTGAAGGAATAAATGAATACAGGAATGAAGGAGCTTTGCATCCCATGGCCATTCCCTCCAAATACATTCAGCAAACTTTGCTCGGCACCCTGTGGGTCTCACGCTCTTTAGCCATATCCAGGCTGCCCACAATATTAGTTGAAAATGAATCATCCTGGGCCTAAGCAGGTTGTGTGAGGCTAGCGTTAATTATCTTCCCTCGGATTGGTTTCTTGGAGCTGTGGCACACTCTCACCCGGGCACTGTCTCAGGTAAATGGCTTCCAATTGTTTATTTCTTACTTGCCATATAATGTCCTATTCCAGCATCACAGGCATGTCATAAAAATGCAAGACGCCAAATTGGAAAGAACTTTAGAAGTTTTCCAGTGTGTTCCCCTCGGACCCACAGCCAGCCTCCCGAGCCTCAGCTATCACCATGTAAATGCTAATGAATGACAAGTGCCACAGAGGACTTTCATCTTACCATTTGATGAGGAAGTTGGCTCTGGACATGGGTCAATTGGGCCATTTAGTTAAATTTGGTGCTAATGAGAGCAAGATAGAGACTCAGGCCCCTTATGGCCAATTAACTCTGTGCAAAGAGAAAAACTCAGTTCTGTGGTCAAAAGCTACCCTCTTCAACAGTTAGCTATTCTAGAAATGTGTGATGTTGACCCCAAAGGGGAATGGAGTGTAAGAGAAGAGGCAGCTCAGCAATGATGTCCTCACAGCCTGGAGAGGCAGCTGACAGCACGTGAGTGATTGTCTGCAGTTTAGGAGATGTCACACTGTTTAGGAATGACAGAAATAAATCTTTTGAGCTGCAGACAAACATTTTGTTTAGTTAGGTCCAGGTATCTCATTGAGGAGCGGCTTTGGAGATCATGTTTCTAAACCTTTGGCTTTTGTGGAGTCATTGATTTCACTTCTTTGTTAGTTACCCACAAGGTAAACACACTTTTGAATGCAATTTTACTTTTATTTTCACTGATCATTTAACAGAATTACAAACCCTTAGGTTTGGAAAGATCCATACAGGTCACTCTTTTTAGGTAACCAATCCACGCTTACTGTGCCTGGTGACAAGCCGTTGCCTAATCTGTCTCTCACCACCTCTGGAAAAAGCAAAGTAGGGGGTCTCCTAAAGAGAGCGCTCCATCTGGGGGCACTCTGATAACCAGAAAGCTCTGGTTTATGCTCAGAGCATAAACTAGACACATCATGAGGTGGATTTCTGTTTGTTCCCTTTTCCTAGAACAAGGATGATTTCTGCCTTTCTTTGACACAACTAATGGAGGCCACTGAAATAATCTTTCCCACTAGGAAGGCTGTCACAAGGTGAATGCTTGATGGTGCCTGCACCCGGACAGAAAGAAGCACCATGCCCTTAGACACCTCCCTAAATGCACGTGATGGTCTGGGTCTCCTTCCCTTCTAGACTCTCCATTTTTTTTTTTTTTTTGAAGGCAGTGAACATCTATTTTCATCTTTTGCTCTCAATTCCTGGCAAAATATTTAGCATTCAAGAAATATTTTTGGATGAATTAACCAGTAGGTGATCATCTCACTTTCTCTGCCTAAGCATATAAAATTATACCAGATAAAAAAGTCATGCTGACAGGCCCCTATCTCCTGTCCTCACCCAGTAAAGCCTCTGCAACACCGCCCCTAACACTCACGCTAGCACGGTGGACGTCAGCCACTAACACACACTCACGCTAACACAGTGGACGTCACCCACTAACACACACGGCAGCCCTGGACTCTTCTCTCCTGGATGTCCAAGGGAATTCCCCAGAGGGATCAAGAGTTCCTCAGAGAAAGAGGCAACGTTCGTCTTCCTTGTATGTAAGCACAATTTCCCCCCTGCAAGAACCACAGTGTATTCATCCTGTCTGTAATAGCTTAGGATGTGATGGTATCCAAGTCCCTCTGGAATGAGCTTCACTTGTAAGGTTTTGAAGGGAAATAAGAAGCAAAGGATCTTGGGCCAAGTATTTATCTTTTATGAAATGAGGTGAAATGAGCCAAACCATTGTGGAATTAACTAGGAATGAAATTTAGTTTTATAATACAATTACTCAAGTTGCAGATAATAATAATTGTGAAGAATTAATCTAAGGATTTGCCCTTTCCTTGGAGTTGTAGCTGAGTGTGGGTGAAAGAAGTTCTTCAGGTCCTGGAATGATGTCATCTCATTCTACTCCATTCACTCTTTCTCAAAGTGGATTAGCACTAGAAGTACAGAGTGGATTGATCTCTTGTCACAAGCCAAAAGATTTAGACTTTGTGTGCAGTAAATATTTATTGAATGAACACATAATTTTAAAAGCTACATGAAATATCACCTCAAAAACCTCTTAATTATTTCATATCTGTGATTCAAAATACAGCATTTGACATTTTTCTAAAGATATTTAAATCATAGCTATTTCTAAAGAATAAAATCTGCCAGCTTTTTTGCTATTTCTGAAAATAAACATTAGTCTACTTCTCAGCACTCAGGTATAGGGTACATTCAATGATCGCAGCTGAGTCACAAATGTGGATGCTTAAAATGATTTTCTCTGAGCTCTCACCAAATATTCAACACGTAAAAGCTTGCATTATTATTATCTTTTTGAGTTCGGGTCCCAGGAGCCCCTCACTAAACAAGAGCTTGTTGATTAACCTTGAATCCAGTACATGCTGCCCACTGACATAATCCCACTTCACTCTCTCCCTCAGTCCCCTTCTCCAGAGATCATCTTGAACGGGAAAAGAAGAGAGGTGACCTTTGCCATTGATGCATGCACCGCAAGTGTGAGGTCCCACGGTTGCCACCAGGAATAGCTATCTACCCAGGACCTGATGAAGTGCTGTCCAGACAGTTCTGTAATCCTATACCAGCACACCAATATGTGTGCTAAACTGATCAATAATAAGATTGATACATCTTCTACTTGGGTAAGTTAATCTTCTTATTGATCAGCGTAGCAAACATATTGCTTTTCTTGGGCAGCCTTCCTCTCTAGCTCTTCTCCCCCACCCCAACGCCCTGGTTGTCTGGTGCTATCAAGAAGAGAAATAGAACAACATTTTCTACATTAAATGCTTCCATTACATCAGAATCATCTTAGCCAGCTGCAAATATCTCTTAGAGGAGACGATTTATAACCGGCAGGTGCCCAACTCATTTTTCTGTGTGTGTTAGAATCTTGATAATGACCTGGGCTTCTTCCCGCTCACACTTAGCATGTAGATTTTAAATTAATAATAGTTATCCATTGAAGGCAGCACTTGCCTTTCCCATTATAGCACCTACAGCAAAGATCTGAAAAATTAAGACTGCAAACAAAGCCAGCACAAGGCACACACCCAGTCTATTCCTGTTGTATTCTTTTTCCTATTCAAGACGGAGTAAAAGTGGGAGACATGGGAAGCAATTTCAGAGGACAGAAACGAGCTAGCCCCAGGCAGGGAGAATGATGGAGAGAAGAACAGGAATGCTTATTCTAGGAAGATAATCCAATTCAGGGGCCCGATTTCTCCTCCAACGTCCACACTCACACGAGGAGACTCTGGGTCAGACGCTTCACCTCCAGCTCTGTGGCAACTCCCTCTGTGACTTGGCAATTACTGTCGCCCATACCCAGAGGCTACAGAAAAGCTGGGTTGCCTAACACACAGAGCATTGTTGTCAGATGCGGAAGGGCAATCCAGTGCTGGAGTGCTGTCCAGACACGCAGGGCCCCTGCCAGCCCCTGGAAGGATGGGAGGAGACGTGAGAGGGGGTGTGCAATGGTACCTTCTAGAAGAGAGGCCTTAGCAGCTCTGAAAGCCATGCAGTGTAACGTGAAGCCAGAATGTGGTGTCTCCACCAGAGCGTCCTGCGGAAGGGCATGCGGGCTTAGAGCACAGCAGGAAGAGTGCTGGGGCACCTTGGAGCAGCCGCCAGCCACAGCCAGCCAGCCGGGAGGAGGGAGGGTTGCCAGGTGGGTGATTCTGTGGGTGAGTGAGAGCACAGGCTGCTGAGGAGAGAGAAACATAATTTCTGACCCATGGACCACGTACTGGGGGAGACTATTGTGTCCCATGTCTAAGGAAGACTATTCTTTAAAGGGAACTGGGCCTCCTGAACAGGTGGGTTCTGGAAGGCAGCAGCTGGCTCAGGTGTGTGGAGACACCCAGTGTCAGGAGGTGTGCTGGGGACAGCCGAAGATTGAGATCTTCAGGAACTGCTTCCGAGCACCAACACGCAGGTTCTCCTTCCTGACTGCCAGCACCTTTGCCACATCCAGGAAACATCAGTCCTGGTGCACTGGTCGGGGCCCTGCCTGTGCCCATTTCAGACTTTGTCCATCTGGAGGCCTGCAACACAAGGAAGGCTGTCAAGCTCCCCTTCCTCCTCCCCAGCAAGCCCTCCGAGGGGCCTTCCACATGCCACAAAGGAGCCAGCTCAAATGAGAATGCGATGGGTTTAAACCCTTTGGAAAAATGCTTAGTTGGCAAATGAGAGTCAAGTGCAGCCTTCCCTCTGCCACCTGGACGTCTCCCTGGGCTGGGTTATGCCCGTCATTGAGCTGGCTTTGCTCTGCCAGGGCACCACGGGAATGCACACAGCGTTTTGATGGCGGGACGCTGTGTCTTTTGGATCGCTCCCCTGACCTTCACACTACATAGGATGGGGTCATCAGTGTTTGCTGAATGATGTTTGAATAAAGACAAGTCAGAGGCTCAGCCCAGGAAAGCCCATCCTTTTCTAGAATCTCCTGGTGGACAACTTTGAGTTCAGCTTGCTTGATTTGCTTTTCTAACACAGAACTTTGATAGCTCTGTGACTACTTTGGGGGAGGCTATTATGGCTCAGGGCTTTCATACTTGATACAAGCACATGTTGCTGAATTTGATCATCACTAAAGTGTCCGTGTGGGAGGAGGGGGTCACCTTCCCCCATGCTGCAGGGACAAAGAAACTGAAGTGCATAGTCTTGCTGGAGACTCCAAGATATTTGGTGGATGAACTGGAGGCGAGCTTGGTTCC
Organism: Pongo abelii; assembly: GCF_028885655.2. NCBI lineage: Eukaryota > Metazoa > Chordata > Mammalia > Primates > Hominidae > Pongo > Pongo abelii. The sequence goes on from NC_071989.2 coordinate 3,453,807, forward strand.
CTGCGCTTTGCCAGGTGTGAGAGACTGAAGGATACTCAGAGTTTTCCTTGAGATCAGAGCTCTGGGCAGCCCCTCTGGGGTCAGCGTCTTAGAACATCGTGAACATAACCAGCAAGTCCATATCGGGAAAGGCTCTGGAAGGGCACAGCTGTGCCTTCTCCAAGGCTCCATCTCAGGTGGGTGAGACTCTATTCTGCGGCTTATAGACAAGAAAGGAATCTTGGTGACAAACCCTCCCTATGCCGAGGGCCATGTAATTAATGTTCTAAAGCAAAGGAAGTAAAATCAAGGGCCTTTGATGAAGCGGAGAAATGCTCACTAGGCTCCGGGTTGCTCTACTTTCTAAGTGATAAATAAGGTCTCCTTTAGGTGGGAAAAATGCTTCACAATATCCATTAGGATGGAGGCCAACAACCATGGTTTAAGGACAGAGCTTCTGAGAGCTGCCACTCATGGATGGAAAGGTTTGGCCACTTCATGGCATGTGTCCAGGACCAGCAGTGCCAGCTTTAAAAACTCAAAACTTTCACTTTATTTCAAAATTCCCTTGCACCTTACTCAGCCTGTATGTACAATAATCTTTTCCTTACCCCAGAATCTGAACAAGAACAGCTCTGAGAACAAGTTTTCTGCCACCTGTATAGGATTAGAAGAAAGGTAGACATCAACAAGCAGGAAGACTGAAGGCACCATGGGTGCCTGTGTGGGTCCAGCAATGCCCTGAGACCCTGGGCATCACCAGCTGTGTGCAGGGAACCACAAGTGCCCTTCCGGGGAGCTGGGCACAGTCCTTTCTGCCTGGCACTAACAACCCGGCCAGGCTTCTGTTTTCAGGGGAACGAGGCTGAGCCAAGTGGAGAGAGTGAGTTATTTAAAACCGGTTCTGCCCATAGATCCCTGATTTCTTACAACTATTTTTGATTGACAGGCAAGTTCCTGTGTCCTTTTTATTTCTGTGAGTTAACTGAGGTTTTTATACTTTTTGCTAAAAAGGAAAAAAATTCCTTTTCTTGGCACTCAGGGAAATCTTTCTGCACAACATTTGCAACCAAGAGCTGGGGCATTGGGCCTTTTCCCTTGTCTTCTGTGGAATACCAATACTTTATTCTGAATCTGAGATATTCCTGATGGACCAAAAGTGAAAAAAAAAATTTAAATGAAGGAAAAAAGCCCTCCCTCTTCTGTCAAGAGCAAAAGAATTCTCAATCTTTCTAGGACGAATGTTGGATGTGATCCTCTTATTTCACCTTTGGATAAATTCTCACTTCAAGCAAAACTCTTTTCCTTTGAAACTGCTGTTATGCAGACACTTACCAAAATCACTCAAAAAGAATGTTTTGCCGCAGAATAATGTGATGTATTTAATGTATTCTGACAGGCGTCAGCAGGCTGGACTCTAAACGCCTTTCATTTCTACGTGTTCTTATTTCTCTATGTTGGCATTGGACATCTGTCCTTAATTAACACCTGCTCTTGGATGGTTTTCTCAGCAAGGAATGATTTTGCCACACACAGTCCCCCACAGGGACATCTCGCAGTGTCTGGAGACATTTTGGGTGGTCACCCTTAGGAGAGGGAGATGCTACTGGCATCCAGTGGTCGAGTGTAGGGATCCACCATGCACAGGCCTGCTCCCAAACAATCATCCAACACCAACGTCCATAAGCCAGGACAAGAAGTCTTCATCAGATAATGAGGACATTTGGCCAGATAGACAACCAGACGTTCAATCTGATACAATTTATAGTTTCTAAGCTAATACACATGACTTTGGAATAAGTGGCCAATGTCATGTCTGCATACTATATACAGTATTTTTAAAAATTTATTCACACATATGGTAGCTACCCCGTGCCCACACTTTATGAGGAGTGTCCCTCAGAGATCTCCTAAGGTGGAGAAGACACAGACACTCCACAACCACAAAGCTAACAGAACGTCTCTACGGACAGTCCAAAAAGAGGGAGACGTATGAAGTAGCCTGAAAAACAGATACAGCATGTTTTGCATTAAAAGTAGGAAGGAGACAGGGTGACTCAATTTGGAAACAAAAGGCTGAAAACTCAACACGTGTCTTTAGATAGACAGGAGAGAAGACTATTCCTGATACTGTTCAACGGAACAGAGTTTATGAGAAATAGGGTTGGAGATGCCATTACTGAAAGAAAAAAAAGAAAGAGGAATTTCACCGTGAATGATCCAAATGTAAAGACGCTGGTTAGAAAAAAAAAAACAAAAAACAGGCCAGATGTGGTAGCTCACACCTGTAATCCCAGCACTTTGAGAAGCAGAGGCAGGTGGATCACCTGAGGTCAGGAGTTCGAGACCAGCCTGGACAACATGGTGAAACCCCATCTGTACTAAAAATACATTTTTAAAAAATTAGCCAGGCGTGGTGATGTGTGCCTGTAATCCCAGCTACTGGGAGGCTGAGGCAGGACAATTGCTTGAGCCTGAGAGGCAGAGATTGCAGTGAGCTGAGGTTGCACCATTGCACTCCAGCCTGGGCGACAAGAGTGAGACTCCATCTCAAACAAACAAAAAAAAAAAGAAAAAGAAAAACACAACAACAACAAAATGATACTAAATAAAGAGAAAATGGGCTTCAGATGAATTTGGATTATTGTTGGGATTAATAAATTAGAAAAGCAAGCTATAAATTAATTATATTTTGTCTTCCAGTCTAGAGAAAATGCTAGAAAAAATAGATTTCAGTTTGTTTGCGTTGAATATGTTAGGGTCACATTTTTGGGTAAAGTATGCCTGAAAAGAGAAAGGTAAATCAAAGTCTTACATTTTCAACAAAGCAACAAAGGAATCTATCACCTTTATAATATTTAATATAGAAACTTAGCAATATATTGTCTACTGTTTAGAACTATAAGTATATTAGCAGAAGGCTGCTGAGTTCATATACAACATTAGCAAGCAAATTCCATTTCTTACAAATAAACATATTATATGAAATAATCGATATACAGTATTGCCCAATCACTGTGACCATCACATGTCTTCAAGTGGAAAGTTATAGTACTCAGAGATGAAGTAAGACAGTTTGGGTAACAGTTGGGTACCTTTGGAAGCTTCGTGTTTCTTAAATTTTATTTAAAAAGACAAACCCTAAATAGCTATATATACCCAACTCTTTAACACTGCATTTGCTCACTCTGTTCTTGGAGTCATAAAATGTCAATTTAAAAAAAAAAACTTTTATTTTGTAATTTTCCTCAGAAGGATAACTCAGGATTCTCCAGCAGAAGCTTGAAATGATATGGGTTGATTCAACCTCCGACCTATGGTAATTGAGTCTGTCTGCCTATCTTTTCAGCTCCGAAAAGGAAAAACATGACAACTGGCTGTGTTTTCAGAATGAAAAGGGCAAATCCAACTTTCAGTATAGGAAGTCTGAGTTGTGTGGGGCAGAGGTACTGTGGGAAGGGTGCCCAGGTGCCCACATATAGTGGAACTGACGGTGAGAACTTTGATGGGTGGAGATGGGAGAACAGGCCTTCCAGGGGACAGTGGAAAAATGAATGCAAAATCATGAAGGAAAGGAGCATGGCCTTGAGTCACAAGCATGGGGTCCTTGCACAGAAATAATCAGGAGGTAAGTTCATAAGCATTTGGGGGTCTTAAAGTGAAATACCTTGCACTAAGCTGTCTGTCTTTTATCCTGTATGCACAGAATGAAGGTCCGCAATCAACACCGAGCTCTGAGAAGTTGACTTGGATGATGTTCTACCCAGCTCTCATCTAAAGGAGGAGAGTCCACAAGCCAGAGGAAGCTGTCAGAGAGCTTCTCAGCTGTGAAGATTCTATGAGGTCCCAAAGGTTAATGATGCCAGTTACAGAAGCTTGACAGAGCAAAAGGGGAAGGATGTGTCACTTGGCTGTGTAGCTGGCTGATCTTAGGGAATGAGAAAGCAAATGTGATGGGGGTGACAACACTTCACCACCATGATGAAGAGCATACAGGGAACTAGGGGTCAGAGGGAAGTGAGGATAGGGAAGTAGGGAATGTGCTCGGTTTGGAAAATGTTGATTATTGATGCACCCTTGAGCTGTTTAGACAGAGGTGGCCAAAGACAGCTGGAGGATGGTGACTTAATATTAGGATTCAGGGCTGCCACACCACTCAGCTTCAGGAGTTACCTTTCCTCTTGTTTTCCGTGTGCCTGGTGCTTCTCAGAGGTGTGTAGTGTGGTGGCCTTGGGAAAGGGTCACTACTAATAAGTTTCAAGGAGCCTGAAAATCAATGCAACGCATCTACCTGCATTCGGAAAAAATATCTCCTACTGTAGATCAACATAACATCCCTGCAGAACTCACATCTCCATATAGGTATTTGGACTATGGTCATGCTCTTTCATGATACATTAGCTGCACATACACAGCGACACTATCAGCTTCAGGACAGAGGTGGAATATTCCATCCTGTTTGGACATACCTTGCCCTCACAGCTCTGAAAGATTGCTGTTGCAACATCCGCCCAGGTGTGTATCAGCCTACCTATGGGAACCTGAACCCCAAAGTCCTCTTGAGTGTGGTTAGCTCCTATCAGCTCCATTCCTATCACTCTACATCCATTTCATGTTTCTTTCCTGAGTATATTTTCCTTGATATTATTCAAGAAACATTAAATAAAAGTTATGGACAGAAAATTCTGCAGGCTGTGGTAGGGTAGAAACCAATGTGAATGTAAGTTAGCCACTGTGACTTCCAGAAGATGGTGAGTCAGAGGGTTGGTGCCTTGGTAACCTTCTAGCATGGCCCAGTCTGGGGTGCCTACCTCAATTGCCCTGAACCTTCCCCTCAATACAACATGTGGAGATAATGTCCCCAATGTCAACACTGTCAATGTCCCCAGCCTTGACACTAGGGACATTGTCTCAACACATCGTATTTCCCCAGGAAGCAATGCTCAGTACATGCATGAAGGTGAGCTTCCTTCATTTTAACGAGATTCCGCTTCCTGCACTCATCCTCAGGTACCTCCAAATATCCAGGCATTCACACAAAGAGCTCCACGGGCTCATGATCTATTATTTCTGTCACATCCATAGGAATCTAAGTATTTTGCTTCATGAAATCATATAATATTAGACTCATGGAAACTTTTACTCAAACATAATTATGCATGGATCCTTATATCCACATATACAATACATGAAACAAAACTGTAGCTGCTCTTGTTGGCATGAGTGGAGAGGGGTCCCAAGTTCTCAGAACCCCCCCTAAGGCTCCAGGGAAATTCGGGCTCTGCAAACCTTAGATTAACAAACCCTGAAATAGGCGAACCTGATTTTACCAGTGAGAAAAATGAGGCCTGCCATATGGTAATGGCATTCTCTCTTCTAAATCTGAGCTGTGTCTCTGCCCATGTCACAGTAAATATATGCCTCTTTTAAATGCATATGGAGAAATTTTCAATTAGTTTCATTCTCAGGCAACTGACAGGGTAGTAAAAGAAGTGACTCACAGAATTTTATATCTATTATATGACTTGGCTGCTACACAGCAAATGTATTATGATATTGATTGGCACCAACTAATAAACAGCATTACAGAAATAATGCAACCATAATAAATGAGACTGGAGTCAAACCAAAAGACTTTGAAAATGAATACTTTGGTAATTATGACCCTCTCTATAAATATAACGGACAAAGTAGAGAAGCAATTTCTAATGTGTGATATTGTTATGATTAATACATAGAACCGCAAGCAATAAATCCAAGGGAATTATGTAAACTATGATATCTTGCTCACAATATGGTATTAGTTTTACATTAAATGTTATAAAAATGAATTGTATAACCTTCCCCCCCAAAAAAAGAAGTAATTAGGAAAAGCATGACAAGGATCTTAGTGAATTATATACTGCATATACAATGGGATACTGGAAAGTACTCTTTGTGCAAATAAAATGTCACATTATTCTCTCTACCATTCCAATTAAGTAAAATCAGAATTATGACTTGTCTTTCAGAGGGGCCAAACTCAAACACCTTTTGCTGAAGTTGAAAGTTGATCAGTTTCTCAGGTCTGATATTTCAGTATGCAGCTGGTGACTTCAAGGTGATCAGTTTTTGTCTAATGAATGAATGAATACTTGTCACCAGCCCTATGAGATGGCCTTGGCCACATGCTGATAAACTCATTCTAGGGACACAGCAGAGCTCTTTGGGTGATGAAGACCATGTAAGATCAGGGTCAGCAAATAACCACTCCCTACCTGAACACCCGCTGAGGGCAAACAGATGAAGAGCTACTGCTGCATGAGATGAGATTATGGCTTGGGTCATATCTTCCAAGGTCTACATAATGAAATTTAGTAGACCCTACTAGGGAAAATTAACGCTTACCAGTATGCCAAGGCTTCTCTGAACTATAAATCGATTTATTAATCTCTGGCTAAGTCTGTATAGTCTTACTCAAGGCCATAGCTTCAAACATGATATGTGCAGACAGCTGTCAGTCTGGAGATTTAGCCATTCCTATGTCCAGCCCTGTATTTTTCTGTCCTCCAAGCATCACTAACTGGATAGCCCATAGCATCTTCAACACAACGCCCTTCCCCTCACTGCACATAAAGCAGCCGCATGGCCGAGCCTCTTATTCTAGTGAATGCTCCGTCATCTTCCCCTCAAGCAAGTCTTTTTTTTTTTTTTTTTTTTGCCTCTTCTCACCATTGACATTCTCAGCACTCAAACCAAATAACTTGTCAAGCCTTTCAAAATGGACCACAAGTGAAATTTTAGGTACTTTTCCCCTGGAAGTCAGAAAGCCTCCCCAGTCATCACACTACCTGCAGTATCTTCCACCACAATCCATCCTAATGAGATCCCAGTGGAGCCACAACTTACATGCAATTAACATGTGTGAACTCTACTAAATTCCCTCAGTGCTGAGAGCGAGTTAGTCTGCTTATTACAGATATGAACTTTCTATATAATGTGGCTCCTGTCCATAAGCCAATGACTTTATCTTGTTCTCAAATATGGAAATCTATTACAGGGCTGGAAGAAAACTGGTGATGTTGGAATTTTTTAAGAGACAGTATTTCTGTATATCATATTTAATGGAGTAATGAAGAGATTATTAAAAGTTAGTTTTAGCAGCGCACAATTTTACCTGCCACACTGAGTGTAAAATCTAACTAATCTATATAAATTGAGACTCCACCACGAATTTAGTAATACACAAACCTATACACGGTTTCTGTCTCAGAGCATTTAAATCTGCCAGTAAAGAACTACTCATGCTTCTCTTTGGCCACCAAAGCCTTTCCCAAAGGAATAACAATTTGCTTCTCTAAAAGTCTTAATTTATCTCCATTTCTCTGCCCGAATCTTCTTTATTATCATTTGACCCCATGGCTTTGCTCATTCTGTTTCTTCCATCTAGAATGCACTTTGCCCTCCTGATCAGTCTCTGATTCACATATTTTACTTATCTATCTCAAGTGTATCCCAAGTTCACTCATTCATAAAGCTTTCCCCCCTTCCTTTACTTGAATACTTATAGAATTCTATATCTCTTCCAAGTATTATGCTCTTATGAGCATTTCTGGTCAATTTCCACATTGACCTGAAACCATCCCACAAAGTGAATGACAAGGTGCAGAGATGCTGGGTTGAGAGTTGGAGGGGAGATTCTTAATGTTTCAATACACTCTAATGTTTTAACAGGTAGAACCTCTGACTCCTTCGAGTTTATATGTGGCTACCTCATGAGCTCTATTCTTTTGTAAGAATTAATAAACAATCTACCTTGTTGAGTATGGCTCATTTAATAGAGATACATCTATGGATTTAATACATTTGTTTTCCCTACAGACTTGGGTCTGTAAGAAATCTTCCATTTTTCCAGGTTGACTCTAATATGTCATGAAAGCTAATATTTCACTATAAGGACTAAAAATAACAAGATAAACGGGAAAACCATTCTGTAAAGATGCTTGATAACTGTGAATGCACTAAGGATAAGATAACTTCATTCTAGAGAGCAAAGAGTCCTCGCTAGGTGACTTGACGTGCACTGTCTCTTTTCTTCTCTGCGGTCAATGCAGCCTGAGCCAGTGCAGAGGAACCAGGGTAAAGAGAAACCTGCATACGTTTGGTATGAATTGAAAAAGAGTCAGTGAAACCATGTTTAGAGTTTACTCAGGGCTGAGAACTGCTTGTGTTTTCACCAGCATAGGTTATAATGGAAAGGGTACCTGAATAGACTCCTCATAAATTATCATCTTAGTACTAAAACTAACTTAGTATTAGAACAAAAGTTTATCTAGGCAAACCTTGACAGTACTTTTAAAAAGCCTCAAAAAGATCCAACGGACACAAATAACTAACTGTACTGTGCATCAGAAGCAAAGGTAATAGTATCTCAAGGAATACAACAAAATACATCAACCAAAAACAAAAACAAAACCCAGTATCTGGCACTCAATAAGAAAGAATGAGAAAAGGATGACTACTAACCAGGATAATAGTTAATTAATAAAAACTACTCAGAAATGACAGATATGATGGAACTAGAAGAAAAAAGACATAAAACAGATGCAAAAAATACTTCATATGATCACAAAAATTAAGGAGAACAGAGACATGAAAGAGAGTGATAAAAGTTCTCTAAAAGGCACATGAAACTTCCATAGACACTAGGGAAGTCTGAATTTAAAATACACTAGATTGGAATATCAGCAAAATGTACATCACAGAAGAAATGATCATAAACTTGAAGACATAGCAACAGAAACTATTAAATGTGAAGCAAAGAAATAAAAAAATGAAATAAAATGCAAATAGTATTGATAATCTGTGGGACAATATCAAACAGTCTAACATATCTACAATTGGAATCTCAGAAAAAAGGAAAAAATGAAGAAAAAATATATAAAAAATATAATGGCCAAAATTTTATAAATTTGATGCAAACTATAAATAGCTGATTCAACAAATTTTACAAATCCTAAAAAGATTAAAATTATAAAAAAGCGAGATATCATAATCAAAATTCTGCTACCAGCAATAGGAAGAAAATCTTAAAAACAGTCAGAGGAGAGAAGACACATTATATAAGGAGGGACAAACAAGAAAAAAACATAGATTTTCTTCAGAAACAGAACATGTCAGAGACAGTAGAGACATCCTTTAGTACAGAAAGAAAGAAGAAAAAAGGAAGCAAAGGAAGAGAAAGACAGAAAGAAAAAGAAAGAAAGAGGAGGAAAGAAGGAAGGAAGAAAGAGGAAAGGAAAGAAAAAAGAAGAGAAAAAAGAAGAGAAAAAAGAAAGAAAAAAATTCAGTTTTTTAAATCTAGCACAAATATCTCTTATAAATAAAAGAGATACAAAGGTTTATTACAGAAGCAGAAGCTGGAGAATTTATGAACAGGAGACATCCACAAGAAAAAAAAATGCTAAAATTATTTAAGCAGAAGAAAAATGGTTCCAGATAGAAATTTGGATCTATATAAAGTAATGAAGAGCAGCAGAAGTGATCAACGTATACACAGATATATAAATTGCTCCTCTGTATATTTTAATAAATTTGAAAGACAATTCATGGTTTCATACAAAACAAATCCACAATGTCTTATGAATTTTACAACATTTGTAGAATTAAAACATGTGACAAAAACAGCACAAGGGATGGAAGCTGTAAGTATACTATTTTAAGGTGATGTATTCCTTATAAAGTTATGTAATAGTAGTAGAAACAAAATGGAATCAAAAAATAATAATCAATGCAAAAGAAGACAAATAAATAGGAAAAGGAGAAACGAATAACAGATAGGACCAAAAAGATAACTTAGGTTTGTTTTTTTTTTCTCTTTTTTTTTTCTTGAGACAGATCTCACTTTGTTGCCCAGGCTGGAATGCAGTGGCACAATCACTATTCACTGCAACTTCCGTCTCCCGGGTTCAAGTGATTGTCATGCCTCAGCCTCCCGAGTAGCTGGGATTACAGTCACACACCACCACATCTAGCTAATATTTTGTGTTTTTAGTAGAGACAGGGTTTCACCATTTTGGTCAGGCTGGTCTTAAACTCCTGACATCAGGTGATCCACCTGCCTCGGCCTCCCAAAATTCTAGAATTACAGGCGTGAGACACCTCACCTGGCCTCAAAAATATAATTGTAATATGACACATTTAAATCCAACAATATCAATAATTACATTAAATATAAATACCTGTAATGTCACAAAAGGCAAAAAATTTCTGATTACTTTTTGTAATGAAGACCAAAATGTAAGTAGCCAAAAAGAATGCACTTAAAATATATATCACTATATATAGTCACATTTTATTATATATATTTATAAATTTGTATTTTATTATATATTATACATGATATGTACATATAAATATCTATATTTTAAAATCTCTGTAAACCTAAGAGGACTGACATAAACAATGCAATTAAATTGGAAATAAATAACAAGAAGATATCTGGAAAAATCCACAAATAATTGGAAATTAAATAATGCACAATAATATAAATATGGATCAGAGAATAAATCACAAGAAACATTGGAAAGTATTTTAAGCTGACCAAAAATGAAAAAGAAACATCAAAATAACTGGGACATAGATGAAGCCATGAAAAGAGTTAATTTGATAGCATCACATACTTATATTAGAAAATAAGAAATGTCAAAATGATTTTGGCTTCTACCCAAAAGATATATATTTTTTAAAAGAGCAAATGAAACTCAAGTAGCAGAAGAAAGAAAATAATAAGAGCAGAAATCAATAAAAGATAAAATGCATAAAATTTTAAAAACTCAAAGAATTTAATTTGATCACTTCAAAAGATCAACACAGTTTCAATAAACCTTGGGACAAGCTGAAAAGAAAGAAAAAAAAAAGAAAGAAAACACATCACCAATAACAGAAATGAAAGTGAGTACTTTGTTATAAATCCTATAGAAAAATAAAAACATATTAGGAAAGTACATTTATACCAGTAAATTTGGCAACTGAGATTAAGTGGACAAATTTATTGAACACCACAAAATCCCAAAAATCATTTAGGAAAAAAATAGATCACATAATAGCCCTACAATGATTTTAGAAGTTGAATGTATATTAAAAACCTGCTTATAAAGAAACTCATGTTCATATGGCTAGCATGGTGAATTATTCCAAACATTAAAGGAAAATGTAATACCAACCCTATGCAAACTCTTCCAAAAAAACAGAGCAAGTGTAAAAACTTTCCAACTAATTTTATGAAACTAGCACGACACTGGCACTGAGATCAGACAAAGACATTATAAAAGTAAAATCACACACTAAAATTCTTATCAAAACTTTTAGTTAATTGGTTCCAGAAATATATGAAAAGGATAACACTTTATAATATATGGCTTAGTTAAGGGAGACCATGTTGTTTTAGCACTTAAAAATCAATAAATGTAATTGACCATATTAACATACTTAGAGAATAAAAACCATATGATCACCTCAATAGATACAAAAAAGAATTTAGGGACATGGATGAAATTGGAAATCATCATTCTCAGTAAACTATCGCAAGAACAAAAAACCAAACACCGCATATTCTCACTCATAGATGGGAACTGAACAATGAGAACACATGGACACAGGAAGGGGAACATCACACTTCGGGGACTGTTGTGGGGTGGGGGGAGGGGGGAGGGACAGCACTGGGAGATATACCTAATGCAAGATGATGAGTTAGTGGGTGCAGTGCACCAGCATGGCACATGTATACATATGTAACTAACCTGCACATTGTGCACATGTACCCTAAAACTTAAAGTATAATAATAATAAAAAAAATTCAAGATGCATTCATGACTTTTTTAAATCACACCACAAAACAGAAGCAGAGAGAACATTCTCATATTGATAAAAACTGCACACTAGAAATAAAATGGTATTCCTTTAGCCCAATAAAGAGCACCCATGCAACCTTACAACAAACATATATTGATAGTGAAAGACAATTTTTTTTTATCATTAGGTGAACCAAGACAAAGATGTTTGTACTCATCATGTTTTTTGTTTGTTTGTTTGTTTTTGAGATGGATGGAGTCTCACCCTGTCACCCAGGTTGGAGTGCAATGGGGAGACCTTGGCTCACTGCAACCTCTGCCTCCCAAGTTCAAGCAATTCTCCTACCTCAGCCTCCCAAGTAGCTGGTACTACAGGTGTGCACCACCATGCCCAGCTAATATTTGTATTTTTAATAGAGATGGGGATTCACCATGTTGGCCAGGCTGTTCTCAAACTACTGACCTCAGGTGATTTGGCCTCCCAAAATGCTGGGATTATAGGCGTGAGCCATCCCGCCAGCCCTATACTCATCATTTCTTATTCAGTATTATGCTAGAGATACTAGCCAGCATGATGAGGCAAGAAAAATAAATAAAGGCACTTAGATTAGAAAGGAAAAAAATAAAACGGTTCACTTATAGGCATCCTAAACATTTCTGTAAAATTCCTGAAAAATGTACAAAAAGCTACTAGAATTAATATGTGAGTTTATCAAGGTCATAGGTGAGATGGTCAAGGTCAGTCCATTTTGTGACGCTATAACAGAAAACCATGGACAGGGTAATTTGTCATAAACATACATTTAATGGCTCATTATTCTAGAAGCTAGGCAGTCCAAAATCGAGGGGCCAGCATCTTTCAGGGTATTCTTACTGCATTACTTCATGTTGTAAGGTCAAAGAGAGGGAAAGAGAGAGGAAAAAAATGGGGCCAAACCCATCCTTTCATAAGGAAACCACCCTTGTGATAAAGAATCCATTCCCACAATAATAGCATTAATCCATCGATGAGGGCAGAGCGCTCATGACCTAATCAAGTCTTAATGATCCCACCTCTTTAGACTAGTACAATGGCATTTAAATTTCAACATAAGTTTTGGAGGGGACATTCAAATGATAGCAGTCAATATATGAAAATCAGCTGCATTTATATATATGATAAACATTTAGAAATTAAAAGTTTTAGAAGTATCATATATAGCAGCATAAAATTATAAAATACTCAAGAATTTAACAAAGCATAGGATTCAATATTGATAATATATCTAGCCTTTCCAAATTGATCTATATATTTAATGTAATTCCAATCAAAAGTCTACCAAACTCTTTTGTAGAAATTGGTTAGCTGATTTTTAAAATTATATGTAAATGAAGAATCTAGAATAGCCAAATCAACATTTAAAATTAATAACAAATTTGGAGGCTTTCTAATACATAACTTTAAGCATTATTCTAAAATTAGTAATTAGGACAGTGTGGTATTGGTATAAGAATACATATATAAATTAATTGAACATAATGAAGAGTCTATAAATACACATACATATATAATCAATAAATTTTTGACAAAAATATCAGTGTAATACAATAAGAAATGATATAGTTTTTAACATATTGTCTTAGAAAAGATAGATAACCTTTGGAAAAATAAATATCCACTCTCATCGTTCACATAAATTAACTAGAAGTGAATAATATACATAAATGTAAGAGCTTAATCTAAAAAATTTCTAGAAAAAATATCTTTATGACCTTGAATTAGGCAACCATAAGTCATAAAGAAATCAATAAATTATATTTCATCAATTTTTTTTTGCCTTTTCAAAAACACCATTAGAAAAAGAAAAGGGAAGCCACAAACTGGAAACCACTTGCAAATATGTATCTCAACAAGAATTTGTGTTCAGAATGTATTTAAAATCTGTTATATCACAATATTCATAAGACACATAATCGAATTTTTAAAAGGTAAAGCTTTTAATAGATAGTGCATCAAAAAGAATACAGGAATTGAAAATGGTCACAAGAAAAAATGCTCAATATTATCAATTATTAGGTAAAATTCAATTGAAACCACTATAAAATACCTGTCTTCAGTCACTAGAATGGCTAAAGTAAAAAGACTGTCAATACTAATTATTGATGAGGATAAAGAGCCGCTGTAATTCTTATAAATTTCTCATGAGGATGTAAAATGGTATAGCCAGTGGAGAAATATTTTGCTCTTTTTATAAAACTTAATACCTACCAAATGGCCAAGCAATTTCACTTTTAAGTGCTTTTCCAAAAGAAATAAAAACATATAATAAAAAGTATTTATTCATAAATGCTCATAGCAACTTTATTAATAACGAACAAAAAAAACAACCCAAATTTTAATTCACTGGTGAATGAATGAATAAATTGTGGTATACCACTACATCAAAATACTAGTCAGCAATAAACAGGACTAAAGTACTGCTGTACACAGCAATATAAATGACTCTCAAATGCATTGTGTTCAATGAATGTGACCATACAGAATTCTAGTAAAATACTATACTGACAAAAATTAGATCAGTGACTGCAAAGGACTGAGCCAAAAAGGAGGATACTGACTCAAAAACGGCACAAGGGTATTTTAGGAGGTGATGGAAAAATTATGTGTTCTGATTCCACTTAAAATTGGTGAATATTATTGGATTTGTATTGTCTCTCAATACAGCTAATTTAGAGTAAAAAGGTGTAATAAAATGCTTTCAGGCAAACACTGAGTGAATTCATCCTATAAGAAACATGATGTTAATAATAATAATTAGAAAATAAGAATTCTTTCCTGGACACAATTGATTCTAGATGTGAGTACAGTACTGCTGAAAAAATAAAATTTACTAGAAAGAACAAATATGTGGGCAAATATACGAGAATAATGAGTGTTATACACAAAATAATACTATTCTGTGGGAGACTGACATATATAAAAGTAAGAACATAATAAGATTAGAAAAAAGACGGCATGGGTAAATTATGGGATATCGTTCAAAACATAACAAAAGCAAAACTTAAGTTAGGCTGCAATAATTTAAAGATGCATATTAAAATTTCTACGGTAAACCCTAAAAAAGGTAATACAAGAGTATGTAAAATTTAAGAGATAACAGAGGAGAGTAAATGGGAAAAAAATATTTGATTAATTCAAAATAAGAAAAAAGAATAAAGGAGCAAATAATCCAGTAGGAAATGTAGAAAGTATATAGTGAAATGGTAGATTTAGACCCCAATTATATAAATTAACACTTTTAATATAAATGAACTAAATCTTATTTTTAAAAAATTAAAAACATTGTCAGTTTGAATAAAGAGAAGCAAGATGCATATATGTTTTTAACCACCAAAAATCACCAGAAATATAATGCACATGTGCTGACACTGAAAAATGGAAAAAGACACATCATATATATTAAGCAAAATAGATGCAGTGACAATAATAATAGACAAAAGTGATTTCAACAAAAAAAGTGTTACTAGTGTCAAATAGATACATTTCAAGATCATAAGAAGTCAGGTCAACAGAGAGACACAACAATCTTAAATTCCTACGCTCCTGAAAACATAGCTTTGTATTATTTAAAGCAAAAATTGACAGAACTAAAAGGAGAAACAGATAAATCCATTATTTTGATTGGAGAGTTTAGTACACCTCTCTCCTTAACTGACACAACATGGAGAAGAAAATTTTATTATAAAGGAGATTCAAATAACACAATAAACCAATTTTATGTAACTGACACACAGCCTAAGCCTGACAGCTGCAGGGGTAGCACTTTACTTCCGTGTATGTGGAAGGTTTTTAAAAACAGATCATGCTCTGGTCCATAAAGCAGGGGTCAACAAAATTTAGAGGATTGAAAGCACACAGTTATTGTATTTAAAAATAGTAGAAATAAACTAGCAATCAATAACTAAAATATAACAAAGAAGTCTATAGCTCTTACCCTAAAACTTAAAATATAATAATAAAAAATAAATAAAAAAAGAAATTAAGCAACATTGTTCTAAATAATATATGCAAAAAAGAAGAAATCACAGTGAAAAATTAAAAATATTTCGAACCAAAACATATTAAATGTTCAACATTATTAAAACTTTTTAGGTATACTACAATGGCACTTAGAAAGAAACTGACAGCTTCAAATGCATATCTTGGGAAAAAAAGAAATATATAAAATTAATGATGTAAGCTACCAACTCAAAATCTACAAGACTACGAATAATTAAATGAAAGATACAAGCAGAAGTCAAGGAAATAGAAAACTGGCATATAATAGAGGATATCAACAAAGTCTAAGGGTAGCTCTTTGAAAAGATTAATAAATAACACCTAACAAGATAGATTTTTTAAAGCCAAAAAAATCTAATAAGCAGCATAAGAAATGAAAAGGAAGCTATTACAACAATTTTCTTAAATTTTAGAAAAATACAAATAATGAGGATATTATAAACTAATTTATGATGATAAATTTGACAATGTAGAGGAAATTAACAAATTCATTTTAAAAAGTATCAAAATGAAAACAAGAAATAGACAAAGTATTAGTTCTATATCTACTTTGTTTTAATGAACACATAATTTTTAAATTTCTATAGAAAATGTCACAAGCTCAGATGTTCTCACTGCTTAATTCTTCCACTTATTTAAGAAGAAAATAATATTACATTTACACAAACTCTTTCAAAAAATAGAGAAAAGGGAAACATATTACAATTTGTTTCTGAGGTCAGCATAAACCTGACACCAAAACTTGGCAAAAACATGGCAGAAAAAGAAAATCAGAGGCCAATATCTCTCATAAGCACATCCATTATAATGCTAAACAAAATATTAGCAAATCGAACTTGATGATATGTAAAATAAATAAATATCATAACCAAGTGAAGTTTATTCCAGGAAGGCAAGGTTGGTTTAACATCTGAATATCAAACAATGCAATTCATTAGCAAAAAGAAAAAAATAGATATGATTAAATAAATATATGCCAAAATCTCTCAGACACACTTCACTGCCCTAGGATAACTTAAAAAAAAAAGAATAGAGAGAACATTCTCAATCTCATAAGAAAAATCTATAAAACATGAACAGGCAACATAATTCTTAATGGTAAATTATCAAATATTTGTCCTCTGATAATTAGGAAAAAGACACGCATGGCCACTATCATATTATATTATCAGTATAATTCAACATTACAGTGGGGATCCCAGCCAGATTAATAATGAAAGAAAATAAGAATAAAATGTATACTTATAGGGAAAATATAACAAAGAAGTCTACAGCTGTTAAGAAATTAAATAACATTATTCTAAATAACATATGCATAAAAGAAGAAATCACAATGACAAAAATATTTTGAACCAAAACATATTAAACGCCCAGTATTATTAAAACTTTTTAGATCTACAACAGTGGCACTTAGAAAGAAATTGACAGCTTTCTTATGGAAAAGAAAAAAGCAAGCCTGTCATTTTTGCAGATGGCTTGATTGCATATAGAGAAAATACAAAAGGATCTATAAACAAACTATTGAAATTAGGAAGTGAGTTGCCAAAATATTGCTGGATACAAGATTCATATACAAAACTCAAGAATATTTCCATATACTAGCAACAAATAATTGAAAATTAAAATAAAAATACAATTTATAACAGTAAATCAAAATCACCACATGTTTAGAAATAAGCCTGCCAAAGTATGTTAGGTTTATTCCTAACCTAACATGTAAATAAATGGAGATATAGACCATGCTCCTGATTGGAGGTCTCAGTTGTATTCAGATGTCAATTCTCTGTATATTGATGCAATTCAACACATTCTATGTAATCAGAATTTAAATATTCACTGGTTTTTTAAAGAAAATTGACAAGATTATTTTAAAATTTACATGGAAATGCAAAGGACTTAGAATATAATACGATCCTAAAGAACAAACATGTTAGTGAATTTGTAGTACCAGAGATGAAGTCTCTCTATAAAGTTACAGAAATCAAAACAGGGAAATATTGTCCAAAGGTAGACAAGAGATCATTGCATAGAAGAGTGTTCAGAAACACACACACACACATACAAACATACACAAATCACCTGATTTATGAAAAAGGCACCATTGAAATTCACTGGAAAAAGGATGCTCTTTCAGTAAATAGTGGTGAAGATGTTATGTATCCATAAGGGGAAAAATAAGTCTTGGCCCCTTCGTCACATAATTATTTTTAAATATGTCTTAGAATGAATTAATAATTAATGCAAACACTAATTATTTTTTTAAAAGTCTTAGAACGAATTGTGGAGAGTGAAATAATAAAGCTTCAGGAAGAAAACATAGGAAATTATCTTTATGTCCTTGGGGTAGGCCAAGATTTCTTAAACAGGACATACACAGAAAAAGCAAATATGATAATAAAATAAAAAAGATGATTTATACTTTATTAATATGAAGAACTTCTGTTCATGGAAAAACTCCATTAAAAAGAATAAAAAAACAAGCCACAGTCTAGGATAAGGCATTTGCAATACAGCAAAAGATTCTTATTTAGAATATATTTTAAAAAGCGCCTGTAAATCAATTAAAAAACTACCAATTTTTTTTATCAGCAAAAAGCATTGAGCAGTCACTTTACAGAAAAGAATATCCAAATGGTGAGCAAGCTATGAAAAGCTCAATGTCAATACAAATCAGTTATATTCAAGTTAAACCACAATGTGATACTACCAGATACACACCCCCCAGGATGGCTAAAATTAGGACCCAAAGTACCAAGGGTGGATGGATGTGGGGAGCAACTGTCACTCGTGCATTCTTGGTTGAAATGTAACCTGGCACCCTGTCTTTGCTTTGGCTGTATCCACCAAAAACAAACATATGCCCACCACAGAACCCACTCCTAGATTCATATCCATGAGAAACTAGGACAAATGTGCACCAATGTCTGATACAACTGTAGTTGTAAAAATCCAACTGTACTTATAGCAATCCAACATGGGAACAACCCAAATGTTCATCAACAGTATAGACAATAAATAAATTTTGGCATATTTATCCAATAAATATTAAGGGTGAACTACTCAGTGCAATAGATAGACACTGACCAACAGACAAACACAGAGGAGTACACATTGTATGAGTCCATTTATCTGGAATTCAACAAGGGTCCTGAAGGGCAGCATGAGAATACACAGGGAAGGAAAAGTAATCATGTTTATTGGCAGGGAATTCTTCTGAGGTTTCAAAAAAAAACTCTAGTTGTTAATCTATATGCTAAATAAAATCCGTTGAGATGTACAGTTATGATCTGTGTGTATACACATACGATACATATGTTTATGTATGCATATGTTTATGTGTGCATATGGTTTTTTCCCTACTATTTTTGGCGTAAAAGAAAATCTAGCTCTAACTTTATATTATTTCCATGGAAGGAAATTTCATCCAGTCATTCCTGGGGATGCTTCTCCCTCCCATGTTCCTGAGAAAGCTCTGGGGTTTCGCTCTCCTTAGGACGTGAGGGGATAGTGGCCTTCCTGCCGTGTGGTTCTTTGTGGTCAAAGAGAGTGTGGTCTTCGCTCAGCCCATGGGGTCCCCTGAGGGAAGCTGGCTGGGCCTGCTTTCACTTGCTTGACAGAAGGTCTCTGCTGGAGCTGGAATTCCACTGACAAGGGTTCCCTCTCCCCAGGGTTCTCTAGAAGCCATCTGCCTCTGAAGCCCTACCAGGGAACAGAGACAAACTAAGAACTGAAAACCATTGTCCCTGCACCAGTCTTGGGGGACAACTCAGACTTAATTGCAAGTGAAAGCCTTTTCCTTACACACACACACACACACACACACACACACCACCCTCATCCCCACCTTCCATCCACCTTAACTGGCTGCAAAGTTGTGGAAACAGAAGCTGAGAAAGGATGGAAGGTGCCCTCAGGAAACAGTTGCTTTCAACAATGAAATTCCAAGACTTGGTGCAAGAGAATGCAAAAGGGAACTACTTTATTACTTTTTCTCATCAGAATGAGAAAAATACAGTAATGAAGCAGAAACATATGCCTCTTTAACTTAGCTATCCTTCCAATTTATCTCTATGCAAATCCCTTTTCAGGTGGTGAGCATCTGCTTTCATCTCTGTGCCTGTTACTGTGATGAGCTCCATGGGACAGGACCTGGAGACCTCTGAGGCCACCATCACTAAGCACATCACAGGAGCTTCAGGTGGACCTTCAGCAATGCTTCTCTTCCAGCCTTGATTTATCTGTGGCACACAAAAGAGTAGTGCCTGCCTATAAGAAATCATTTACTGTGCCTTCTCAGCTCCCTAAATGTTACTGTGAATCTCCAATATCTTAAATGTTGTCTCCTAATTTTTTTGTTACTGAGAGTTCCAGCCTCTCTAAAAGGTCTCCCTGCATCCCCACTGTTCTTTCCTGCCTGGTGCTGTATTTCATCACCATCAAAGTCAATACAAAGCCTCCTGTAATTCATCATGACAAACAAACTTGTTTCCAATTCGCAAAAGTACAAAAATAACGTTGACATTGGTATTAGTTGGAAATTTAGATCTGACCAATTTATTACAGTGTTCCATACATTTTGGGATTTTTTTTTCTTTTTTCTGAATTTCATATTTATTATTTGTATTATACTTTTAACTTCTGGGATACACGTATAGAACGTGCAGGTTTGTTACATAGGTATACACGTGCCATGGTGGTTTGCTGTACCCATCAACCCTTCATCTACATTACATATTTCTCCTAATGCTATCCCTCCCTTAGCCCCCCACCCCCGACAGGCCCCATTGTTGTGATGTTCCTCTCCCTGTGTCCATGTGTTCTCATTGTTCAACTCCCACTTATGAGTGAGAATATGCGGTGTTTGGTGTTCAGTTCCTGTGTTAGTTTGCTGAGAATGATGAAGTCGAATCCCTGAATAGACCAAAAACAAGTTCTAAAATTGAGGCAGTAATTAATAGCCTACCAACCAAAAACAACCCAGGACCAGACAGATTCATAGCCGAATTCTACCAGAGGTACTAAGAGGAGCTGGTACCATTCCTTCTGAAACTATTCCAAACAACAGAAAAAGAAGGAATCCTCCCTAACTCATTTTATGAGGCCAGCATCATCCTGATACCAAAACCTGGCAGAGACACAACAAAAAAAGAAAATTTCAGACCAATATCCCTGCGACATCAATGCGACAATCCTCAATGAAATACTCGCAAACCGAATCCAGCAGAATATCAAAAAGCTTATCCACCACGATCAAGTCGGCTTCATCCCTGGGATGCAAGGCTGGTTCAACATATGCAAATCGATAAACGTAATCCATCACATAAACAGAACCAATGACAAAAATTTTTTAGTTATAAAAGTTTTCCATAAAATCCCTCTATTTAAAAAATATATATTTTTTTTACTGCCAGGCACATCAACCCCTTTATTTCACTGGACAACTGAACAAATAAACAGAGAATCCAGATTTACATTCAGTGGAACAGAATGTAAATTGTGCTTTCTCTTCATCACCAAGTGTCTGAAATGGCGGTTTATACTGATTACTTCAGACAGAGTCTGTACAACTTTCAAGTGTATATCCAATAAGATTGACTTATTTGTTTCTCTTTAACCTTACTTTCTTGTTATTTTGACGATGTAAAATAGTCCAGGGGCTAAATCGTTTGTGAGATTCTTCCAAAATATTCATATAATAAGCAATTGACTTAACTAGCAATTTCCAGTAATTTAACAATCCAAATGGTTTTGTTATAAAGTATTATGCTTTCTTTCTAAAACTGAAAAGTAAATATTTTTGATGCCAATTATTATAGGTTTTTATTTATATTGTTTTATATGGCTAATGACAATTTTTTTTTTGAGACATAATCTCTCTCTGTTGCTAGGCTGGAGTGCAGTGGCGCAATCTCGGTTCACTGCAACCTCTGCCTCCCCAGTTCAAGCGATTCTCCTGCCTCAGCCTGCCGAGTAGCTGGGACTACAAGAGTGCACCACCACGCCCAGCTAATTTATCTTGTATTTTTAGTAGAGACGGGGTTTCGCCATGTTGGCCAGGCTGGTCTCGATCTCTTGAACTTGTGATCCACCCGCCTCGGCCTCCCAAAGTGCTGGGATTACAGATGTGAGCCACTGCACCCAGCCTCATGACACAATTTTTAACACAAAAATTACAATAGATTCATAAAGATGTTAACTAAATTGAGGTCTTTTTGTTGCTCTGGATCCCAGGATCTGGAAACAGAGGGCAAGACATAGTGATTAATAATGTCTTCCTCATTTTGCAGAAAAAGTCTTTAATACACATGTGGTGGACACAAAAAGTGGTAAATGCGTATTTTGTTTAGAACTTGCTATTGCCATCTACAAGGGTACAGTCTTCTGATTTCAGACAGCTGATGTGGATGGGTCAGTAGATGGATATTATCTACAAACAGGCTACAGTAGATTTGTCCAGCAGGAACTAGGGGAGCCCAAGTTTGCACAGCTTTATAAGGTAGAAAGATCCTGTCAGAAGCCAAGATCTGGGTGTCTTCCCCACTGGTTAGCTGGGACAGAAGGCAGTGCACTTAGTTAAGCTACGACACAGGTTTTTCATCTATTAAAATAAGGCTGTTGGGCAAGCCTTCATCTCTGAGGGCCGTCCAACTCCCACATTCACTGATTATGAATCAGACACTTGGGGTCTGTAATTCTGCCTCCTCAAACCCACAAGACTTGTGCAGCAGCATCACATTCCTACTGTGACTCAATGTATTAACCAGTCATTAAAATCATAGTGAGGGGGTTCCTCTGAGACCCATAAAAGGCACCACCGCATTAGGCTGCTCACACACAGACCCACGACTGCCTCTTGCCTTTCCAGAAGTGTGTTTTAAAAGTGCCACTTGCTCTTTCTAAGACAGTAACACTTCTCGAGGTTCAGAAGGAGCCAAAATGACCTCAGGAGTACCTTGTTCTTTGTTATAAAGCAATAGGGGGCACATGCCAAGACACTGAATTCAGCTTGTCAGATGAGGTCAGAAAGCAAGAGCACTGCCTGGAATGTGTATTCATCAGAATGCATTGTCTTCAGAGGTGTGTGCAGATAAATTCTGCCAGCTCCTGAAGTACAGGTGACTTTATTGGTAGGTAAGGCTGAATCTATGCTGAAGCATACCTAAGTGTGTCTAGCACAGCTACTATCTCCATCATACCTTCTACGAGGCTGACTTAGTCTGCTCAGGCTGTGATAACAACTCATCACACCTGGGCTGGGCGAGGTGGCTCACGCCTGTAACCCCAGCCCTTTGGGAGGTCGAGGCAGGCTGATCACAAGGTCAGGAGATCCAGACCATCCTGGCTAACACGATGAAACCCCTCCTCTACTAAAAATACAAAAAATTAGCTGGGCTTCGTGGCAATGCCTGTAGTCCCAGCTACTCAGGAGGCTGAGGCAGGAGAATCGCCTGAATCCAGGAGATGGAGGTTGCAGTGAGCCGAGATCGCACCACTGCACTCCAGCCTGGGTGACAGAGCAAGACTTTGTCTCAAAAAAAAAAAAAAAAAAAAAAAACCGCACTGGGTGGTAAAACAAGTTTAACTGGGTGTTTAAACGACAGAATTTTTTTTTTCTCATAGTTCTAGGGGCTGGAAAGTCCAAGCTCAAGGTTTTGGCAAGGTTAGGTTCCTGGTGAGGCCTCTTGTCTTGGCTTGCAGATGGCCTCTTCTTGCTATGTCCTCAAAGGGTGCCTCTTCTACTTCTTATAAGGACACCAGTTCTATCTGAGTAAGGCCCCACCCTATAACTTCCTTAAATGGTCTCTTTCTGGAAATGGTCGCATTGAGGGTTAAGGCTTCAAAGGATGAGCTTTGCCAGGACACAATTCAGTCCTGTCACTGACATTCACTGATGTTCAGCTGAAACCATGACTCTTCCGACCCAATCCTGGGCCAAACCCTCTATATTGTTCACCATTTGTACTCTCACTGATCAGGTGTTACTTTGAATTGTGCAGTGTTCCCACACACACACGCACGCACACACACACATACACACGCACACACACATGCATACATGCACACACACAAGCACTCACAGGTGTGCCTGCCACACTTCTGCTCCTATAGCAACTTGCTCTCAGCTTTTCTGAGATTTTAACTCCTCTGCCCTATAATTACAACAGAAGTCTTAACCTAAGTACGATTTGCATGAAAACAAAACAATTTACAAAGCTGGGACAGGTCTCCACTCAGTTTTTCTTTGGTTTGTTTGTTTTTTGTTCGTTTTGTTTTGTTTTGTTTTTGAGATGGAGTCTCACTCTATCACCCAGGCTGGAGTGCAGTGGCCCAATCTTGGCTCACTGCAAGCTACGCCTCCCAGGTTCACGCCATTCTGCCTCAGCTCCCTGAGTAGCTGGGACTACAGGTGCCCGCCAGCACGCCCGGCTAATTTTTTGTATTTTTAGCAGAGACGGGGCTTCACCATGTTAGCCAGGATGGTCTCGATCTCCTGACCTCATGATCCACCTGCCTCGGTCTCCCAAAGTGCTGGGATTACAGGCATGAGCCACCGCACCCAGCCTCCACTTAGTATTTTGAGGTAAATATCCTGGATAAACACTAAAAGCATCCTTAATGAAGCCGACATAAAAGGAAGAGCTAAAGGAGAGAATATCTTTACAGTCTTCATCTATTCTGATTTCATGGCGCCTCCCCAGCAATATTCGTGTGTCCGGGAGGCCGGTGGAGGGAAGAAGATGTCTCCACACATGTGTGTGTTCATATGGGAAGGTCCCTGGTTCGTTGAGGGTTATCTATGGTTTTCCCACAAAAGCTGCGTGATTTTCAAAGGAGAAAGTCTAGATTTCTGTTCTTTTAGATTCTCTCAAAATGAAAAAAAAAAAAAAGACAACAACAAGCTAACTATGTATTTTAAGTTTAATTTTTTTCTCTCATAAAACCAAATCCAAAATTTGAATAAAGCGACCAATTGACATATTTTCCTAGCACTTTTCGGCTCATCAATGAGTTTACCTTGACTATTGAGATGGATAGGGCTGACTAGTTATTTTACACATATCTGTACTTTTATCATTACACAAGATTTGGTTGTAAAGCATCAAGACAGTTTTAAAGAAATAACATCCTGAAGGTAACACCTGTTAGCTGTATATCAAACGCATTGCAGGCACTCATATTCATGCACACAGCAGGCATTTATTGATTGCCTATTTTGCACCAGGCTCTTTGTGATGGAAGTTGAGGAGAGTGGCTTGTGGTGCCTCCCGTGGCCCACCTGCTTCCTAGTGCTGATGTTCAGGGACAACTGGGGGCCACTCTGCCCATGGGTGAGCTACAAAAAGTCAGACCCAGGATGCATCATTCTTTTATCCACAGGATACACGTGTCCACACAACATACACATGCACACACATGCACATACACATATATACACACTATACACACATATATACACACATACACACTATATACAAATACACACATAATACACTACACATATGCACACACATGCACATACACATATACACATGTATACACACTATAAATATATACATGTATATATATATGCACTATATATACACATATAGACATGTATACACACACTACACATATGCACACACATTCACATACACACACTATACACTCATATATACACTATAATACACACACTACACATATGCACACAATATACACACACATAATACACACACTACACATGCACACACATGCACATACACATATACACTCATATATACACATATACACACTATAATACATTACACATATGCACACCTTCACATACACATATACGCATACTATACACTCATATATACACATATACACACTATAATACACACTACACATGCACAAACATGCACACACACATGTCCACACACTATACACTCATACATACACACATATACACATAATACACACACTACACATATGCACACACTATACAGACATATGTACATTTATAGATCCTATACACAAATACACACACATAATACACATAGTAAACTTGTGCACACACAGGCAAATACACATATACACACACTATACATTCACATATACACATATACACAGTATACACAAATACATACACATAATACACTACACATGTGCACACACTTGCACATGCACATATACACACACAATACATCTATACATGCATATATACACATATACACACTATACACAAATACACACACATAATGCACTACACATATGCACACACACACCCCACATTCTATTAAGTTGCTCAAACTTCCCTTTCAACCATCTTAAATCAGAAAGTTTGGTATTTTTCGGAGTCTAAAACATCCTCAAAGGTAATGAGGTGCTATGGAATTTAAGGCAATTCCAAGAGGAAAACTGGAAACACTGGGAGCACCTGGGCTGTGACCCCAGAGCAAGGCAGAGACTGCCTGCGAGGCAGTGTGGAGGGAGGACACTCATCTGAAGTGCACATTCCAGCTTGCTGGTTAAAATCGCCTTCATGATGGTATTGTCACACTTTGTATCTAGCCTATCACTTTCTTTTTATGCATAAAAATGTCAGCATTGATCTCAGCAGGACACAGCCTAAAAACAGCATGCACTCTGCAACGGCTGTAAGAGCAATGTCTCATTTGATAAAACGGCTAAGCACAATAGTTTAATCTTCAGCATCTGAAGGCATGAAAGTTTGAATTTTACAGACACCTGTTAAAATCTAATCATGGCACCAAAATTAAATTGGCCAGAGTTACGATTCTTATGATTAAATAATGATATAATTCTAACCGTTGGGGGGGAAATTCAGCTAAATAAACCACTCTACAAAATCCTCCAGATTGCAGGAAAATTTTAATGACTTAAGGGCCATAGTACAAATCCTGCACATCAGCCTAGCAGAGCTACACTGCTATCCTGGGGCTGTGGGGATTGCATCTTGACGTAAATTGTGCCTCAGCATGCATCCCTGCCTTTACAATGCAAGTGTTTGCTGTGAGTTCCTACAGGCTCTGTTCCTGTCGGCTTTCCAACACAGACATTAGCCTTTAGTGACACAAGCCATGAACAGCCCTGCCATGCCCACATCCTCAACACACAACTCTTAGAGGAGCATCACAAGGCAGGTAATGAATCTGCCACTGTGCAAGCGTCTAATGTTCTCAGGCCCTAGGACTACAAGAACTTAATTTATTCCTGGAGTGGACTGAGGAATCTACACCTAAATGCTGACGCCAAATAGAGCCAACAGCCACAGCTCAGTCTGCGTCTGGACAGTGCGAGTGGATGGGGCCTTTCACTGATCTGAGAGCATCGAGGGAAACACTGCAGAAGTCTATCCTTAATAAGAGCCGGCAAGGTGGGAAGCTATCAATATTCTGTTCCAGTCTCCTCAAAAAGCTAAATACAGAATTACCGTATTAGTTCATTTTCATGATGCTGATAAAGACATACCCAAGACCGTTTAATTTATAAAGGAAAGAGATTTAATTGGCTCACAGTTCCACATGGCTTGGGGGGCCTCACAATCATGGTAGAAGGTGAATGAGGAGCAAAATTACATCTTACAGTGGTGGCAGACAAGAGAGAACGAGAACCATGTGAAACGGGTTTCTCCTCAAAACCATCAGATCTCCTGAGACTTATTTACTATCACGAGAACAGTATGGGGGAAACTGGTCCCATGATTCAATTGCCTCCCACCGGGTCCCTCCCACAACAGGTGGGAATTATGCGCACTACAATTCAAGATGAGATTTGGGTGGGGACACAGCCAAACCATATCAATTTCCATAAGATCCAGGACTTCTCCTGCTAGGTACACACCCAAGAAAGTTGAAAATAGGTACTCAAACAAAGGCATGTACACACGTTTACAGAAGCAGTATTTAGAGTAGTCAAAAGGTATAAGTAAATGAAATGTCTATGAACTGATGAATGGGTAAACAAAATGTGTTCCATCCATAAACAGAATAAAATTTGGGCAAGAAAAGAAGTACTGATACATGGTGCAACACGATAAACCTCAAAAACATACACTGAGTGAAAGGAACTAGACTCAAAAGGGCACACATTGTATCATCTTATTTGCATGAAACATCCAGAATTGGTAAATCCATAGAAACAGAAAGCAGATTGGAGGTAGCCAGGCACTGAGGGAGGGGGAAATGAGGAGAAATTGCTTAATGGCCAGAGAGGTTTAGTTCGGGATGATGAAAAAGGCTTTGGAACTCCATAGAGGTGAGGTTTGCATAACACTGTGAATATACTAGATGCCACTGAACTGTACACATTAAAATGATTAAATTTATGGCCGGGCATAGCGGCCCACAACTGAACGAGAGGCATGTGCTCTCTCTGACTCACTCTGTCTCACTTTCTCTATCTCTCTCTCTCTCTTCTCTCTCCCCCTTTCTGTCTCTCCCCCTCTTTTCTGTTCTTCCCTCTTCTCCCACATTTCTGTCTCTCTACACTCTTCTCTCCCTCTCTTTTCTTCTCTTTCTTTCTGAAAGCAGCACAATCCTAACACTTTGGGAGGTGGAGATGGGAGGATCCCCTAAGCCCAGACCAGCCTTGGCAACACAGGGAGGCTCTATCTCTACAAAAAATTTAAAAATTAGCCTGGCATGGTGGCACATGCCTGTAGTCCCAGCTGATCCAGGCAGGAGAATCGCTTCAGCCCAGGAGAATGAGGCTGCAGTGAACCACAATTGCATCACTGCACTCCAGTCTGGGTGGTAAAGCAAGATCTTATCTCAAAAATATATAAATAAATAGAAATACTAAAATGACTAATTTTATGCTGTGTGAATTTCACCATAATTTTTGTAAATCAATTGTGAGTGTATAGTCTTCACCATCTAAGTCTGGCCAGGTCAGTGAGGGCAACTCCAACCCGCACCAGGAAACATGGACGTGGAGCATGCACGCTGGGTACAGCATTTTGCCACTGTTGTTTTTTTGTTTATGTCTTTGTTTCTGCTTTTGTCCAAAAGCTCTAACAAACATCAGCAGTGGCTTTGCACCACTTAGCAGGACATCATCTCTGGATGACACCCAAAGGCACTGACTGTCAGGGGAACTTAGCCCTCTACGGACTTGGAAGAAAAGAGATGGTAGCAGTGGCTCAAAGCTGATGTGATGTGGGGACCCACAGACATCACCATGGACTGAATCAGCAGAGCAAACGCCATGAGAAGGTATCAGGCTACAACTTCAGAAAATGCAGCTTAGCAAGAGACAGCTCAATGAACAGGCATCCAGAACGTGGCACCTTCTTGCAAAGAAAGGCTGACCTTGAGGAACTGCTGAGATATGCACTTGATTCTGCAAAGAGTCACTGTGTTTCCCACCCAATACCCAGGTGAATGCGCTCAGTGCGTGGGCCTTTGGCCAGACCTACTCTCAGGGTGTTGCGTCATGACAGCAAAGCCTTTTAACATGTTAGGACCAATGGTGCAAGATCATCCAACCCAAAATCAGCCTCTCTAGATAGACCTGCCTTGGCTTCATTCAGAACAACAGCGTACACTCAACGGCAAGCTCCAGTGGGCTCCAGCTTCCCTGAACAGGAACACAGAGTCTGCCCTGTGGAGAGGGAGCTGAACCCCCAGGGAGGCAGAGAGGCGAGGCGGGGGGAGGGCAGAGAAGACACAAGGCTCTGTAGCCCCACAGTCTGCCCCAGGGCCGGTGGACATCGCCCTGAATCCTCAGCTGTGATCGCTGGGGACAGTGACAAAGGCCTCTTCATCATCACACATTGTGTTCTGCGCTCTCCCTCAGCCAGTGCACACAGGTCTCTCCTGCTGCCCATGTTATCACAGAGCGGGAAATGCTCGGGCCTGGCCTACGTTCCATTTCTCTGGAATGTCTTCCTTTCTTGTTCTAAAAATTGGGTTCCCTGCTAGTTTTACTGTCAACTTTCCTTCCCTCCCCTTTTTATCATCCCCCCTCCCCATTTTAATTAAATAAATGGCTTTGAGCAGAGAAAAAAAATTTGGGGGCATCCCGCAATGCTGATGTCTGGGCACATGTGCCATCTGCCCTATTACAGCCCTTTCACGCTCACTCTAACCCTCATCCCACCTCTCTGCCTCTCTGCCCCTCTCTCACTCTCTCGCTCTCCCTTTCTCTGTCTCTCTCTCTGTCTCTCTCCTCTTTTCTATTCCTGTCTTTCTCTCTCCCTCTTTCTGTTCCTCCCTCTTCCCCCACATCTCTCTGTCTCTCTACACCCTTCTCTCCCCATCTCCTCTTCTCTCTTCTCCTATTTTTCTCTCTCTCCCCCTTTGTCTGTGTCTCTCCCCCTCCCTGTCTCTCTCCTTCTCTCTTTCTTTCTCTCTCCCTGTCTCTCTCCCTCTCCCTTTCTCTATCATCATCTCTCTCTCTCCCTCTCGCTGTCTCTCTCCCTGTTTTTCTCCCCCCTCCCTCTCTACCTCTTTTTCCCTATCTCTCTCCCTCTATCTCTGTCTTCCTCCCTCTTTCTCCCTGTCTCTTTCCCTCTCCCTGTCTCTTTCCCTATCTCTATCATCATCTGTCTCTCTCCCTCTCTGTCTCTCTCTTTCCCTCTCCCTGTCTCTCTCTATCATCGTCTCTGTCTCTCCCCCTCTCTGTCTCTCTCCCTCTCTCTCTGTCTCTTTCCCTCTCTCCTGTCTTGCCCCCACCCGGCCTCTCTCTCTCCCTCCTCTCTGAGTGCCTGAGCAAGGGGATTGCTTCCTCTGCATTATCTACCTTGAGCCCTCCAGGCCCCATCGACTGTCCAGCGATCAATATGTTTGGTGGGGGAGGGAGGCCCCCGAGCGGGCTTGCACAGCTGAAGCCCCGGGCGGCCAGAGCACTTAAGATGAGGACTGTATAATTAAGTGGAGGCCAGCTCTCTCCTGCGGCACTGGGCGTTATTAAGACGAGGAGCCCCTCTCATTACCCGGTCAAGAGCGCCGCGATTGGCCGCCGCGGTCAGGCCTCTGGTGGCCCCTTTGTCACCACCCTGGAAAGAGTGTACTTTCTGTCGGAGCTGGCTTTGCCAAATGCTATCATTTTAAAAGCCGTGAAAGAGATGGAGCTGGGCCTAGGGGTATACACAGCCCCATATGCCGGCGACAGTGATACAAGTGTAATTCTAGACTATTAGAGTGACACATAAGATCATTTCTGCCCCGGAACATGAGACAGCTGAGGGGATTATGCAGGACAGGCTGTCACGCAATGAAATTTTCAGAAATCTGTTAACCCCGGCTCAGACCCAGTGAATATTTTATTGCTTAACACTGAGAAAAAGTATATTTATTAACTATAGAAAGATCCAGCCCAGAGGCTGGACAGATGAAAGATGGGAGAAGCAGAACCCGCTTGACACTGGCAGGAAGGCTCGCAGCAAAGTGGTGCGTGGGGCAGGGACCCTAACCCATTCAGCCCGGCCTGGAGGCTCTCCGGATTAAATCCCATGGGGAGGGCAGAGGGAGCCCGGACTGGCCTGCAGGAAACACTCGGGCGGGACCGCTCCAAGACATTAGAGGAAGCCACATCACACGTATCTGGCAGTGGAAAAACCATACACCTCTGGCCAGGGAGGGAGGCCGATTTCAGGAGTAGATTTTCTCTGGTCATATTTTCTTGGAAAAATAAAAACCCATACTTTATGTTGGACTCCAACCATTTTTAATCCTAATAGAAAGGATAGTTTTTATTTTTGCAGGAAAATGGGAAACAAAGCATGACTTAGGATCACAGACTTTAAGAGAAGGAGAAGGCTGCTGTCTGTGTGATACCCACATGAGATGCATCGTCAATGCAGAAATATCTCAGTAAAAACACTTCAGACTCCTTCCCTGCAGGGTGATTTCGGAAAAGGCAAAGCGCTGGGAATCTAGGTGTGTTTTCCAGGCTAGCCAAGGAAAAGGAAAGAGGATGGCAGGGAGCCAGGGGCAGTGCCTTCCTGAGTCAGGAGAAGTTAGGGGTGCACACTGGGGTCTCCCCACTGTGCAGCAAGGAGAGAGAAGGGAGCCTAGGTCTGCATCCCTGTGGGCTCTCTTAGGCAAGCCGACTGCCCCCCACACCCCATTCCCTCCCATCTTGGCTAGGGAAACTGAGTCAAGAAGCAACTAAGGTCCCTGAACTTTCCAGAGGGCTTCAGAGACTTAGATAACCTCCTGTCCAGAACTCCCCAAGGCTGGATCTGCAATTTCTTCTAGGACTGACAAAAGTAAACCACTTCTGGCAGGTTTGAATAAATTAACTCTTTTTTACCTAATAAATCTCCACATCAGTTCAACCCCCACCTTGTGCTAGTTACGGTGACTTTTTTTTTTAATAAATAAACTTGAGACAAGACATACAGAGTTATAAAATACATGGCTTATCTAAAACAGTTCATTCCTAGCTTCCCCCCTACACACACCACACACACACACACACACACACACACACACACACACTCACTCAGAAACAGCGATGAAAGTGGAGCCTGGCCCAGCTTTTCAGCAAATCGCTGAGATTACCGAGATAACGTTTGCCCGACAATGTCACAGAGTCATGGAAAAAACCAACACAATATGCTTCTCCAAACCCACCCCATCTGAATGCCGGCTCGAGTGTAAGCAGAGCCCAGGGGGTGAGCGGGTAGAACAAAAGCAGCCCTCTGCTAATTGACTGAAAAATTAGCCCGGTTGCCCCATGGGAGGCACGGGAGGCTGCAGCAGATGGAGGCTGCTTGGGCGCCCGGCTCAGAAAGCCACTTGCAACCTGCTGGGGCTCTGCTGCAATTATGGGTCACAACACTCCTCTTGTTAAACAGACACCAGCAAGCCTGACCGAGGAACGGAAGTCCAGGAAGGTCACAGATGGCCTGTAAACCAGCGATTTCCCCTTCGGACCCAACACTGAACTTCCTGAAGGTGCCCACGTTTGTGCTTTGGGGGGGTTTGTTTGTTTTTGGTTTGGTTTAGCTTTTGTAAACTTAGCCTCTAGCCCAAACAGATGCTTTCCTGTGCACTCTTTGATTCTGGTGATCTGAATTAATTTATGTTCCCGCGCCTCCGTCCCCAGCTCTGGGTCTATGATCGCTGAGCGGCAGACGTGGTCGTGCAGAGTTCATTATACATGTGTGGGGTGTGTGTGTGTTCACGCACACACAGGCAGGCACCACTCCAAGTACAACTTCAGCAACACCAGGCAGGATTATTTATTCCTCTAACGAGAAATAAAACCTTGTAGCCACTGCAGGTTTTGTGGCTCAGAAAATGTTTTAATCACAGGTCTGCCCCTGAGGTCTCAGGATGCAAAGTGCATTTTGACTAATACTGACTGCATCTGTTCCCAAAGCCTGCGAGTGGGAGATTCTTGAATATCTGACATTTTGAAACATCACATAAGCTGCAATTGATAAATAAATTATTGCCATCTGACACTAAATGGCTCATGCCCCTGTCTCGTACCAGAAGAAATAAACATCTAATGCAATAAGGTAGCAATTTTATTCCATCTACTAATTTGAAATTTTAAAAAATACAGGTGTGCTTTTGTCACATACTCCTTAAAGAACTATGACTTCAGTTTTTCCTGATATTATTGTTTTCTGTTAAAATGTCCATTATACAATTATTAATTCATACATCATATCTCACTTTACAAAAATATCTTCATTTTTGTCCCAAGTTAAGCTTCTATAAGAGGCACTTCACTGCTATACCCTTAAATTCCATCATTACAGCAATTCTAGAAAAAAAAAACGTGAGAGAAAATCATCCATAATCCTCTTGTTAAACAGACATCAGCAAGACCGACTGAGGAAGGAAAGGCTGGGAGGTCACAAAGGGCCTGTAAACCAGTCATTTCTCCTTCAGACAAAAGGAACTTACCTTTTGTCTATTTTATCACTTTGTCTATTCCTTTTCCTTTTATTCATATGAACATTTTACAGAAGATTAAATATAACACATAATGTTGCAGTGTGATTCATTTTACTTATTATTATGTGTTTTATTATGTTGGCACGATGTCATTATTTTACTATCCCAGCAAGTGGCACTGTCATCATTTGCCTATTTTTCTGTTACTGGTCGTTTGTCTCTTTTTCCTTAGTTTTCATGTTTAAACTATGGTGAGTAAGATTGGCCTTTGTGCGGTACAGTGGTGTGCGTATGTGCAGATGGGTACCAGCATCACCACAACCACAACACGGAGCAGTCCATCACATCACAGGAACTTTCTTGTGCTGTCCGTCTCCTCAGAACTGCACCTTCCCCTTCACCCTCAATGCTTAGCAACCACTGATACATCACCATATCATTATGATCCTTTTGTCTGAGAGTATCATATGAATATAAATGAAGTCACACAGTATGTGACCTTTGGAAACTGCCTTCTGTCACTCAGTAGAACGTCCTTGACATTCACTCAAGCTGATCCTACAGGAGCACCTGCCTTTTTATTGCTGGCTAGTGCTCCTTGGCATGGGGTGTGCCAGGGCTGGTAAATTAATCCACCTGTGGAAGCGCACTGGGAGGCTCCCATTGTGTGGATATTACAAAGAAAGTTGTTTATATATATAAGCATAGAACTAATATATAAAAATATATATTTATATATAAAAGTATATATATGTATATAATAAAAGTATATATGAAAGTGTATATATAAAAGTATCTACATAGCTACATGTATATGTAGACTTATATATGAATATATATGAAATATGAATATATATATATAAATCTGTGCAGATTTTTGTGTGAACACAAATTACATTTCTTTAGGCTAAATGCCCAGGGTTGGGGTTACTGGATCATGTGGTTAATAAGTGATTAGCTTTACAAGAAATTTCCAAACTCTTGTCTAGATAATCTGTATAATTCTTCATGTCAACCAGCAATGTATGTTTCATTTGCTCCAGGTCTTCACCAGCACTTGAAATTGTGACTATTTTTATTCCAGCCTACAAATAGATGCATAGCAGTATCTCATCTTAGTTTTATTTTTATTTCCCTACTTGTCAATCAATGATATTGTATATCTTTTTATGTGGTCATTTAATTTTTTATATCTTTGGTGAAATGTCTGTTTAAATATTTTGCTCATTTGTTTACTGTTTAGTTTTGAGACTTTTTTATGTATTTTGGATACATGTCCATGGCCAGATATGGTACGTGTTTTACAAATATTTTCTCTCAGTCTATATTTGTATGTCATTCTTTTAACATTAACTTGTGAAGATCAAAGTTTTTAATTTTGATGAAGTAATTTTTATAATATTTTTGTGTAGTTGACTCTTTTTTTAAAATTGTCAATATTCTTAGTGTAGAGTCATTTGTAATAGCTTATTATCCCTTTAATGTCTGTAAGGTGTAATTTGTATCTTTTTTCTTTCTTGATCTAGCTACAAGTTTATCTACTTTATGGACCATTTCAAAAAACCAGTTTTCAGGATTTTTTTTTCATTTTTCTTTATGGTTTTTCTGTCTTTAATTTCATGAATTTCTGCTCTTTTATTGGGATCTGTCATTCATTGATTTGTGTTTATTTTGCTCTTTTTTTTCTAGTTCCTCAAAGAAGAAGCATGGAGCCTTAATTTAAAATCCTTTTTAAAGAAGTTACTATACATACTTCTAATGCTATATATTTTTCCTCAAAGAAATGTGTCAAGTGTATTTTACATATTTAATGTGACATAATCTTATTTTCTATTTAAAATATTTCTGAAGTTCTTTGAACTTCTCCTTCTCTCCATGAATTATTTAGAACTATGTTGATTAATTTCCAAATATTTAGATATTTTCTGATTATTTTTCTCTTAAATATTTCTAGTTTTATTTTATTTGGTCTAAAAATATTATTCAATTACATTTTTATGACTAGAAATATGAACTATCTCTGTGAATGTTACACGTACATTTGAAAAGAATGTGTATTATTTTGTTTGAATAAAATGTTATTTAAATATCAATTAGGTCTAGTTGGCTAATGGTGTTACTCAGATCTTTCATATTCTTGATGATTTTCTGTATAAAAGTTTTATCTATTACAGAACAATGAATATCAATAGGCCCAACTAGAATTGCACACTTGTCTATTTTTTCTTTTAGTTCTGCTGTGTTTTGCTTCATGTTGTTAGGTGCATACATATTTCATATTGTTACATCATCTTAAATAATTGATTCATTTATCATTATGTGATGTCCCTCTTTAGCACAGTCATTTTCTTTGCTCTAAAGTCTACTACTTCTGATTTTAATATAGATACTCTAGCTTTCTCTTAGTTAGAGTTTTCATGATATACCTTTTTCCATTCTTTTCCATTAATCTGCCTACATTATCATTTTTGAAGTGAGTTTGTATGGCTAGCAGATAAATTATTTTTATATCAATTGCAATAAACTTTGTATTTTTATTGTTATATTAGGATCATTTCATATTTATGGTAATTATTAATATATTTGGATTTAGGTCTATCATTTTATTATTTGTTTCTTCTTTGTCCTGTCTGCTTTTGCCTTTTTGCTTTTATTGGGTTATCTGCATTATTTGAATATTTCATTTTAGTTCATCTATTGCAATTTTTTCTTTCTTTCTCTCTCTGTAAATATATGTATGCATACATATATTCATATATATATATACTTACATATATGAATATATACATATATACATACACATATGTGTGTGTGTATGTATGTGTGTGTGTGTGTGTAATTTTTTAGGGTTTCTCTGGGGACTGCAATATATGTACTGAATTTTTCACTGTCTATTTAGAATCAATATTTTGCCTTACAACCATAAAGACTATAACTTCTGCCTTTATATTATAGTTGTTTTCATATATTAATAATCCCACCAGAAAAATGTTATAATTTTTCCAAGCATCAAATATATTTTAATATATTATACTTACTTAACATTTACCATTTCTGCTGTTCTTTCTTCATTCTGGTGGTCAAATGTACATTCAAGTATTATTTTCCATCTGCTGAAAACTTTCTTAGCAATTCTTTTAGATTGAGTCTTTTAGTAATAAACTTCCTTGTTGTCTCCTCATCTGTGAATATTTTTATTCTGCCTTCATTGCTGAGAAAAGTGTTCATTAGATACGGAATTTAAGGTGGGCAATTGTTTCCCTTCAGCACTTTAGACATATTCTGTCTCTTCCTTCTGACTTCCATTATTTTTGATAAAAAATCCACATATCTTTCTAATCATTCCCACATGGGTACTACATGATTTTTAACTGGGCACTTACTTTAGTTTGTTTCAGGTGTTCATCTTTATTATGATGCTGTGTCAACATGGATTTCCTTTGTTTAATTCTATTAGACAGTCACTCAGTTTTTTCAATCTGCAGATTTATGCCTGTCACTAAACATGGAAAGTTTTCAGCTATTATATCTTGAAATACTTTTTAACACCAAATTTCTTCTTCTCTGGGACTCTGATGACATAAATATTAAAGCCTTGTTATAGGTCTCTGAGTCATAGTTAATGTTTTAATCTAGTCAGCCTTCTTAAGGTTGCTGTTATTATAGTTTTTGGTTTTAAAATTTCTGAGTTTTCTTTTTTGTAATTTCCATTTATTTGCCCAGATGTTCTATTTTCTCATTTGTTTCAAAAAGTTCATGATTATTTCTTGGAGCTGCTTTAAAGTCTTTGTCAGGTAATGCCAACATTTCTATTGTCTTGATGTTGGCATCTTTTCCGTGTCTTTTCTATTGCAGTTGAGATTTTTCTGGCTCCTTTTATGTCAAGTAGATTTGGATTGTATCCTGGACACTTCAAATATTACGTTATAAGAGCCTGTATTATATTTAAATCCTATGAACAGCACTGATACTTTTGTTTCAGCAAAAATCTTGTTAGGCACACCCTGAAAAATCCAACATGCCCAAATTTAAAACTAGAAAATTGTACAAAATATATGAAAAAGAATCCTATTCAGATATTGAACTACAGGTGTATTAGGACTATGATCCTTGGGGACAAAAGGGGAACAAATGAGATGAGACATATTATTTTCTCAATTTTATAGATGGAGAAACATTTTGGACCACAATATAGAAAAGGTGGTTCCAAGCTACACAGAATAAAAACACAGATAATTCTTGGGATACTCTTGAGCATTGCTGAACACTATAACATGAATATCATAGTGGGATGAAACTCCACAAGTATGGCAGAGATTGATGAATGAACTGTGAGGTCCAGGCTTTGGAGTCACACAACTTCCTATGAGCAGACTGGACAGTCCTCGCGGATATATCAGGGTATGCAGTTGTATCCAGAGAAGACATTCCAAGAAGATCAATGGACCACATAGAAAACCACATTGAAAACCGCAAGACAACTCATAGCAAAATGTACGAAAGCCTAAGATAAAGAGAAAATCTTAAAATTGGGCAGAGGAAAAACACACAATAGGTATAGAAAAAAAGTAGCAATTATAGCAGACTTTTTATGAGAAACTCTTCAGGCCAGGAAACAATGAAACAGCATATTTAAAGTGCTAAAATAGTCCATGCAGAATTCTAAAGCTAGCGAAAGTCACTTCAAAACTAAAAGGGAAAAAAAGTATTTTAAAAGGAACATGCACAAAGATAAGTCATATGCTGGGCCATAAAATGCATCCCCCAAAATTTGTTAAAAATCTTAAAATTGGGCGGGTGTGGTGGCTAATGCCTGTAATCCCAGCACTATGGGAGGATGAGGCAGGCAGATACCTGAGGTTGGGAGTTCGAGACCAGCCTGGTCAACACGGCAAAATCCCGTCTCTACTAAAAATCCAAAAATTAGCTGGGTGTGGTGGCAGGTGTCTGTAATCCCAGCTACTAAGGAGGCTGAGGCAGGAGAATCGCTTGAACCCAGGAGATGGAGGTTGCAGTGAGCTGAGATTGCCCCATTGCACTCAAGCCTGGGAGACAAGAGTGAAACTCTGTCAAAAAAGAAAAAAAAAAACTTAAAATCATGTAAAGTAGAGTTTTTTACTATGACATGACATTTCTCCAAAACTGATTTATAGATTCAATGGGATCCCAGGAAAACTCCCAGCAGAAAATTTTGTGGAAACTGATAAGGTGATTTTAAAATGAATGTGATGCTATACTAAATGGGCAAAAGCTGGAAGCATTCCTCTTGAAAACTGGCACAAGACAAGGATGCACTCTCTCAGCACTCCTACTCAACATAGTATTAGAAGTTCTGGCCAAGGCAATCAAGCAAGAGAAGGAAACAAAAGGTATTCAGATAAAAAGAGAGGAAGTACAAGGTCAAGAGATCGAAACCATCCTGGCCAACATGGTGAAATCCCATCTCTACTAAAAATACAAAAAAAAAAAAAAAAAAAAAATCAGCCAGGTGTGGTGGCACATGCCTGTAATCCCAGTTACTTGGGAGGCTGAGGCAGGAGAATCGCTTGAACCCGGGAGGCGGAGGTTGCAGTGAGCCGAGATCGCATGACTGCACTCCAGCTGGATGACAGAGAGAGACGCCTTCAAAAAAAAAAAAAAAAAAAATAGAAGAAGTCAAACTGTCACTCTTTGCAGATGACATGATCCTATATCTAGAAAACCCCATTGTCTCAGCCCAAAAGCTTCTTAAGCTGATAAGCAGCTTCAGCAATGTCTCAGAATACAAAATTCATGTGCAAAAATCACTAGCATTCCTACACAACAATAGACAAGCAGAGAGCCAAATCATGAATGAACTCCCATTCACAATTGCTACAAAGAGAATAAAATACCTAGGAATACAGCTAACAAGGGAAGTGAAGGGTCTCTTCAAGGAGAACCAAACCATTGCTCAAGTAAAGCAGAGGACATAAACAAATGGAAAAACATTCCATGCTCATGGATAGGAAAAATCCATATTATGAAAATGGCCATACTGCCCAAAGTAATTTATAGATTCATTGCTATTCCCATTAAACTATCATTGACATTCTTCAAAGAATGAGAAAAAAACTACTTTAAAATTCATATGGAAGTAAAAAAGAGCCCATATAGCCAAGATAATGCTAAGCAAAAAGAACAAAGCTGAAGCTATCACGCTACCTGACTTCACACTATACTACAAGGTTACTGTAACCAAAACAGCATGGTACTGGTACAAAAACAGATACACAAACCAATGGAACAGAATAGAGATACCAAAAATAAGACCATACGTCTATAGCCATCTGATCTTCGACAAACCTGACAAAAACATGGAATGGGAAAAGGATTATCTATTTAATAAATGGTGCTGGGAAGACTGGCTAGCCATATGCAGAAAACTGAAACTGGACCCCTTCCTTACACCTTGTACAGAAAATTAACTCAAGGTGAATTAAAGACCTAAATGTAAAAGCCAAAACTATAAAAATCCTAGAAGAAAATCTAGGCAGTACCATTCAGGACGTAGGCATGGGCAAAGATTTCATGATGAAGACATCAAAAGCAATTGCAACAAAAGCAAAAATTGACAAATGGGATCGAATTAAACTAAAGAGCTTCTACACAGCAAAAGAAACTATTATCAGAGTGAACCGACAACCTACAAAAAGGGAGAAAACTTTTGCAATATATCCATCTGACAAAGGTCTAATATTCAGGATCTATGAGGAACTTAAACGAATTTACAAGAAAAAAAACAAACAACCCCATTAAAAAGTGGGCAAATGACATGAACAGACACTTCTTAAAAGAAGACATTTATATGGCCAACAAACATGAAAAAGAGTTCAACATCACTGATCATTAGAGAAATGCAAATCAAAACCACAATGAGATACCATCTCATGCCAGTCAGAATGGGAATTACTAAAAAGACAAGAAACAACAGATGCTGGTGAGGTTGCAGAGAAATAGGAATACTTTTACAGTGTTGGTGGGAATGTAAATTACTTTAGCCATTGTGAAAGACAGTGTGGCAATTCCTCAAAGACCTAGGAACAGATTTGACTGAGCAATCCCATTACTAGGTATATATGCAAAGAAATATAAATCATTCTCTTATAAAGATACATGCATGCATATGTTCATTGCAGCACTACTCACAATAGCAAAGACATGAAATAAACCCAAATGCCCATCAATGATAGACTGGATAAAGAAAATGTGGTACATGGAATAATATACAGCCATAAAAACGAAGGCGATCATATCTTGCAGGGACATGGATGGAGCTGGAAGGCATTTATCCTCAGCAAACTAATGCAGAAACAGAAAACTAAACACCACATGTTATAAGTGGGAGTTGAACAATGAGAACACATTAACACAGGGAAGGGAACAACACAGACTGGAACCTGTCAGGGGTGAGGAGGCAGGGGAAGGAAGAGCATCAGAATAAATAGCTAATGCATGTGGGGCTTAATACCTAGGTGATGGGTTGATAGGTGCAGTAAACCACCGTGGCACACATTTACCTATGTAACAAACCTGCACATCCTGCACATGTATCCCAGAACTTAAAATAAAATAATAGGCATAAAAAATAAAAATAAAATGAATGTGGAAATTCAACATAGCATAGCCAAAATAATTTTTATAAAAGCAGAACAATGTGGAAGTGTTTATCTTATTTGACTCCAAGACTTATTATAAAGTCATAAGAGTCAAGATAGTATCTTATTGGCATAAGAATAGACTTATAAATTAATGAAACAGAAGAGAGTTTTATAATAGACTCCTGTATATATAGTCAAATAATTTTTTAAAGGTACCATGGTGATTCAATGGAGAAAGGATATTCTTTAAATAAGTTTTGTTGTAAAAACAAATATCCATATCACACATAAAAAAGACTATGACTGTTTATTGACACCATATACAAAATTATTTCAGAATGCTTCATAACCCCAAGTGTAAAAGCCAAAATATAAATTTTCTAGACAAAAATATACAAGAAGAAAAATTTATTTTACTTTATCACGGTCAAAATTTTTTAGGACACCAAAAGCACAAAATCTAAAAGAAAACTAAATAAGGTCTTCTTCCCTAAAACTTATAAAATGAGGTCTTCTTCCCTAAAACTTATAAATTCAGGCTAGTCATAAGTAAAACATCAGACAAATACCAAGTGAAGGACATCTACAAAATACCTGACCAGTAATTCTCAAATCCATAAAAGTCAATCAAAACCAGAAAAGTTTGGGAAACTGTCACATCCAAGAGATGCCAAAGGAGATGAACATAAAACACAAAGTGGTTCCCTGGTTGGGACTCTGGAACAGAAAAAGGACATTCGCATTCAGGGAAAACTACATAAAGTAGCAACTTTAATTAATAATAATGTATCAATATTCGTTCATTAGTTTTGACTAATGTACCATGCTAATGTAATATGCTAATAATAGGAGAAAAGATAGGTGGGAGATATGTGAGAACTCTCTATACTCCCTTTGCAACTTTTATGTAAATCTAAACTGTTTTTGCTTAAATTTATAAAGTAAAAAATTATAAAATTCATGAACATTAAAATTTCTGCTCTTTGAAATACATCAATAAGAAAATTAAAAGTCAAATCCACAAATGGGAAGATTTTTCACACTATGTGTATTTGACATATTACTTATATTCAGAATAAGTACAAACGTTTACAATTCAATGAGACACAAAACCCAATTTTAATAAAAGAAGGTGGCTAAAGATTGAACAGAAAATTCACCAAAAACTACATATGCATAGCCAATACATACTTGAAAAGATGCTCAACATTAGTCATTAGGGAAATGCAGATTAAAATCATAGTCAGATACCACTATACACCCATTAGACCGGCTAAAATTAGACAAGATTGACACTATTTTTAGTGAGTGTGGAGCAACTACTTAGCTAGTAGGAGTGTGAAATAGTACAGCCACTTAGGAAATCAGTTTGGTAATTTCTTATAAAGGTAAATACTCCCTTACCACATGTTCATGCAATTCTGCTTCTAGGTACTTACCCAAAGTCTTACACACGAATGCTCTTGGTAACTTTGATTATAATTGCTGGAAGTTGGAGCCAAACCAAATATCCATCAACAGATGAACAGACCTTCTTGCACATCCACATAATGTAATACCACTCAGCATGTGAAAAGAGCGAATTACTGACACACAACAATATGGATGAGTAGTAAATGCACTATTTTGCACAAAGGAAGTCAGACACAAAAGTGTAATCCCATTTACACAAAGCACAAGGAAGGAAAAACTGATCTGTAGTGACAGAAGGTCAATCAGTAGCTGCTTTGGGCTGGGGCTGAAGGGTGGGGATTGACTGGAAAGGGGCCCCAGGAAACCTTCTGCGATGATGAAAATTTTCTATATCATGAAGTGGAGTAGTTTCAGCAGTGTACACATTTTTCAGACTCATCAAAATGTACACTTAATATGTGTGTATCGTATTGTTTGCAAAATTATACTTTCACAAAATTGATTTTTAAAAAGCAGGACCCAAGAGCAATTCTAGAAGGTAAGTAGAGGATACATTCCACCAGAACCCAGAGTAAACCCTAGGCAGAGGCTGGGAGAGGGAACCAGCCGTGTGGCAGTCAGTGGAGAGTGGGAAAAAGGATCCTCGGTACTGGGCCAGCGCCTGGTGAGTGACTGATAAGGTGATTCCTTTGGGCCACAGCTCCTAGAAGCAGTGTTGTAAGCTTGGGAAACCACGCAGCAA
This sequence comes from Pongo abelii, assembly GCF_028885655.2. Classification (NCBI taxonomy): domain Eukaryota; kingdom Metazoa; phylum Chordata; class Mammalia; order Primates; family Hominidae; genus Pongo; species Pongo abelii. The sequence goes on from NC_071989.2 coordinate 3,497,270, forward strand.
TGCACAGGGGAGCTTTGGGCATACACAGATACGAAGAAGAGTGATGAGCAGATACGCACACAGTGACTTCTCCTACACATTGTGCATCAGTGGCGATGCCTTTAAATAATGTTGCCCATTCTTCTTGAGATAGGAAAACTTAAGCTACTCAGAGATTACTGAAAACATTAAAACACTGATATGTTTGGTTTGGGGGTACTGTGACTTCATGTTAAGCGTAATATAGTCTGGGTTGATTCAGAAAAATCAAGATGAAATCTCAGAACCAACTGTCAAATAAAATAACTCTTGCTTGAGAGGCAGCCCTCAGTAAAACACACAAAGACCCTGTCAGTAAATACGGAAGTATCTGCTGTACGTGCCCCCATCTCCAAATAAAAACTTGAAACGATGGCAAAGGTAACATCAGTTGCACACACACAAACACACCACATGCACACAAATGTGAGGTTTACAAGACAGGGCAGAATGAGAAAGACCACAATCCCAGGCTGCATGACACAAGGGTTCTAACTCAAGCCACCCCTTAGGGACAGAGGCCAGGAAAGCTGTGGTGAAAGCCCCCGGCATGGATGTGAAGAATGACTCTGTGCTCCACTCAGCTGCCGGTTTGGATTGCCATGGAACCACCAAACAACCATTTCAACCTGGAAACCATTCTGTGTGTTCAATCAGTGAACATGGGTACTGGACACGGATTTTGAACAACACGATCTAAGGCCTAGAGAAGTGTAAGAACTTTGAATGGCAGTGTTCTAACATGTGTCTGACTGATGGGAGGTCTGTGGACCAGAGTGTTCTGAGCTCTCCCAGGTGAGCTAGGCCTTGCTCTGGACATAGTGGGGCTGGAGGGATGGCTTCGGCCCCGCATTCTTATTGGACTGCTCTGCCGTCTACCTTCTGAGTACATGGCAGTCTCCTGTCTCTGGGGGCACATGGGTGTTGTGCAGCCAAATATGTGGGACCTCAGCCTTCCCCACTTCTTCATCAACTAAGCACTAAACAAGTGTGTGGATCTGCACACTAACGTGCACACATACTCACACACACACCGAGTGGAACTCCACACTGCAGTTTTTCTTTCCTTCATGGCCAAACTTCTGGGGAAGAAAATTATATATATATATACACACACACACCTTTTTCCTGTATTTTTTATGGGTATCTCTTCTCCTGAAAATGCACCTGCTCTCCTCCCCAGGCCCAGCAAGAGCCCCTCTCTCACCCCTCAGCCCCCACCCAAGCTGTGACCCAACAGACGTTGCCAATGCCTTCTGGTGACCACCCCCTCACTGTTGCTACGGCACTGTTGTGCTCTGCTTTTTCACAAGACCTTTGTCAGAAACTCCTCCCTGATCCTGCCTTAAATGCAGAGTCCCCTGCCGGCCCCCATCCTTCTTCTTCTCTGACCCCAGGCACTGCACCCCACCCTGGCTTCAGCCTACTTTCCTCACCTGCCCGCGCTCAGCCGGCTGCCTCTTCCCATTGGGCGGGGACTGAAGGGTAGGGATTGAGCAGGTGCTCATACCCACCTTCCTACTCGCTCACCTTACTTCCACTTGGATGCCCTATCATCACTCAGGCCAGACGCATCACCGCAAAGCCCGCCCAGCTGCCCTCTCAGAATGTCCTTCTGCCTGGCCCCATTGTCCCTGGTGTGAATAATGCCACAGCCACTCAGAAACGTGTCGGAAAGGAGAGCAAGTCCTGGAGCCTCCCTTCCACAGCTGCTGGGAAATGATTCTGATAGGTGACGTCTCTCCAGTGCCCACTGTGGTCCAATCCCCACAGAGAAGCTGGGAACATGGGGCTGGCATAGCCAGGGGAGGGTCTCAGGGTGGCCTGCCCATTTTACTGATATGTTTCTATAATAGAATCCTTGTAGTGGGAAGTCAGCCATTCCCAGCACAGGCTGGGCACTGCATTGGCATAGCAGGGTCACCTGTGGGGTGGTGGCGTGGACTGAAATCTCTTTACAAACATCCAGTGTGAGCTGCGCTCCAAACATTTCATGTGATCATGGCCTGTGTTCGTTCTCTCTCTCTCTCCCTCCCTCCCTCTTTTGGTGTGTGTGTGTGTGTGTGTGTGTGTGTGTATTTGTGTTGGGGTGGGCAGGTGTGAGTGTATGACAAATATATACATAAAAATATATATGAAAAGTTTATATACGTGTGTACCTATATGTCCACATATTTTCATTCAATACTCATCTATTCAATCAACTATTTGAGTGTCAACTAAATGTGTATATAAATACAGGACCATATTGATATTGTAATTCCTCTCTTGGATTCAACAGTCTATGATGTCCAACTGAAAGTGATGGTGCTTTTTATGACAAGAATAATCTTTAGCTAAATGGTTTAGACATTAGCAGACTTGAGAATTGTACTAATAACATACTTATATCAGTGGTATTCTTGAGAACTAGCTCTAATTCATTAACAGTTTGAAAACACCAGGTGGAACTTCTTCAGTGAAAACTGCAAAAATGTATTGCACATGTGGAGGGGCTAAGGCAAGATCTGTATTCTCACTCCGTAGTTACAGTCTTCAGTTTTGCTTTCTCAGCACTGAAGATTGCCAGCCAGCCTGAGCAGGAGCCTCACCCATGGCCCCAGTCCTGCAGGCAGCTGGAGTAGGGCAGAGTGCTATTTGGCAACCCACACACACACAGGCAGGGCAGATATATCTGGTGTCCCCTACACAGTGTTTAAATTTTTTAAAAATCACACAAAAATGATGGTCACTGTCTTTTCTTGAAAACATGTGAGTCCAGCTACACCAAGCTTCCCACAGGATTGCCATCGGCTGAAGCAGGCTGAGCTGGGTGGGCTCTCCAGGCCACTGTGGGCTCACCATGCTGTACTGGACTTTGCAAATGTTTAAATTCATGATCCCAGCTCTACTGGACCAGGAGTTAGCAAGTGTCTTCTGTAGAGAACCATGCAGTAAATATTTCAGGCATCCCAGCCTCTTCTGTCTCTGTGACAGCTACTCAGCTCTGCATTTCTGCTGCAACACAGCCTCAGATAATACCTAAGCCAATATGCATTGTTGAGTTTAATAAAACTTTATTCACGGACACTGAAAACTGAATTCTCTAGAATTGTTACATGGCAAAAAATATTCTTTTTGTTGTTGTTGTTCAACCATTAAAAAAATTATCCAAGTGAGTCTTAGCCCTGGGGCCTTAAAAAAGCAAGCCGTAGGCCAAGTGTAACCTGTGGGCTATAGTTTGCTGACCACTAGACTAGTACACAGACTTTGAGAATTAGACAAATTTTATTCGAATCAACTGATTGCATAAAGCAATCTGTGCACATGAGACTTCACCATGATACCAGTGCTGGGTGGGCCCCATCCCTTGCTATCACAAATGCTACTCTAAAACTGGAATGAACACAGACAAGACCAAAGGAGAAAACTACAGAAGATGGCATGGGGTCACTGTTGATTTTGACTGACTGGCTCTCCTGTAGGTAAGTTTCCAGATGCGGGTAAGACACAGAGAGTCTGATAAGGGGTTGGTCACAGGGATGGCAAACCCAGGCAGAAGGACAAGAGAACGTGGGGCTCCTCCTAACGAAGGGACAAGGAAGCAGCCTCCTGAATTCAACCTGGAACCTTCCTACAGCAATTATGAAAAGGGAACATACAAGATTGACCAGAAAATGGTGACAACCTCATTCATTCTCATCTCTCCCAGCAGGAAAGCAATTAAAAGGTGATCTTTAACTCGTGGTTCTCAAGGAGTGTCCCTTAATTATGTTTCCCTGCTCCGGCAAGTTTAATTGTGTACATTTCTGGCTTCTGTTAGCCTTAAACATGATGTGAGACAAGCCGGCAGAGCTTACACTCTGCTCTCTATGTGACCTTGTTTTAGGCACCCTGGCCCTAGCATTTCCAGGGAGAGCATTGAGCCTTGCAAACTCAAGGCTTTTAGCATTGCTCTGAAAAGTAAACAAGTGGAGGACAGATTCCAAAATAGCCACCCCAGCTTTCAAGAGCAGGTTTGCTGGTGTCTGTTGGGCTTCACTGCAGAGACGGTTTCCACTGTTGTCATGTCCCCATTGAATATCAGAATGGGCTACTCACCTTTCCTCGATGTACCCAAACCTCAGCATTAATCAGACTTTGTAAATCTCTGATTTTGTAAAGCGTATTTTGTTTGTCAATATTCTAATTAAGCATTTGAGAGACTAGACGTGAGGCAGATAGTACAGGTGTGAAAGCAAAACAATTTTACTCTATTCCAAAGGAAAATACAAACAATGCCAGATAGATACCCGAAGCTACATGTTTTCACTCGCAAGACATGTAGGGAAGGGAAGAAGGTAGAACAGCACTGGGGTCAAGAAACAGCTGCTGATGCATTCTCAGCAAACCTTTAATGTTCACTCCCAAAATCACTTATCCCCATACATTGAAACAATAAAGAGATTATTTTATAATCAAACGTAAAGATAAGGGTTAATTGAAAAGTATGACATTTACAAATTATTTTACAGAAAGCTGTAAGGAAGTTCAATACCAACGAGGAAAAATTCAGTCGTGGATATTTCATGTATGTGTGTATGGATGTGTAAAAGCATTTATATCACCCCGAAGGAGAAAAGGTGTTGAGTGGAGTGTGTTTAGGTCCAAGTAAATTTAAATTAATCCTGACTCTGGTGTTGTCCTGATCACTGGGTGTCATTGATTTAAAAGGTCATACAGCAATTGCAGTGGGTGACGGAGATGTGGTGAAGGGGAGGGTTCTGCCGGGTGTTACTTTAACCATGTGACTTGGAAGTGGGAATGGGGTGTATCCAATATCATCTTTCCAGGAAGAAGCCCCCGGATCAGGTTTCCATCGGTCAGATTGCAATTCAAAGACCATGTGTGCCCCAATTTTCTGGAATATGCCTGGCGAAGGCCTAAGCAGGGATGCAATAAAACCAACTCTTGGAGACCCTTCACATCCAATGTTATTCTTCTAATCCCACAAATTCAACTAGAGGTTTGCTTGGCTCTTTCCAAAACTGGATCCAATTTTCTTTGGCAATTTGTTGCCTCGTCTGTTATCCTTTTATTCAACAAGTTCTTCCTGAATTGGTCAGAAACACGCTTTTGAAATGTTGATATGGATTCTAAAATAGAAGATGTTTGCACTTTTAGGATCAAAAAAATACTGCTGTGTTTTATTTTACAACAGCATACTGTTCACAGAGTGATCCTCTTGGAGCTGCCCAGAATTGGTTAAACTTCCAAGAATAAAGAGGAAAAAACATCCCTTATGTCCCATGTTTTAGTCTCTGTAACATAAAACTCTTCACTGGTTATGAAATATGCAATGTGATTAGTAAGTAGTTAAAACTATAAAAATTCCAGCATTATTTTTCTATGGGGAATACCTGATTTTACTGAAAGTGTGTATCACACATAAAATGTGACCAATAAGTACTCACATTTGAATTTGTTCAAATATTGTATAGTAAGCTGGTTATATGGTGTGTTAATTTAAAACACATAGTTCTCATTGACAGTTATAGCCTACTTGTCAATACTATAAAAATTAAGTGTTCCTAAAAACATATTTTGACACCAAAGGCAGTGTGCATGCTGAAGGAGTTATGACGATTATCCCTGGAGCAGTTCCTGTCTTAAACACAGAAACACTGCAATTGGCGCTGTCACAGCACCCAAAACACCTAATTATAATAAAGTGGTTTCTAGTTCTAAGTTGAAAATACATTCTGTCCTCAGCTGTCAAATGGTTTTGAAACTCAGCTTTAGCAACAGAAAAGGCTTGATGTTTACTCAGAACTAGTCAGATCTCCCTTCAAACAGTGTCAGAACAAACCTTTTTCCTAAGAGGCTTCTCCTACTAGAAGGCTAATAGTAGTGCCAGAGTAGGGTGGTCCATGGTACTTTTAACACTTAATGTCAGATCACAGAGGAAACAATTGCGCAAAAAAAAAAAAAAAAAGAACATGTTTTCTAAGTTTAAGCTTAATTTATATGAAGTTAACTAAACACATTTTGGGCCTCGGCTTGGCCTTCTTCCTGGGGCTGACATCTTGCAGCCATTCCCACTTTTCCTCACAGTGAAGTTCTGAGACCCCCAGTCTGCCCCACATCTTGTCTTTGCTGCCCTCTCACAAGCAGCACCCCTGGTGCTGACTGGTTGATGGAATGGGACTCCAAGCTTCACCTACTATTTGATCCCCCTATCCTGTGTCCCTCTATATGCATGCTAACATATTTTTTTGGACAGACATTGAAAGATCTAATTATTAACAACTACTTTATCAATAGAACTTAGAATAATCAATATTTATCTAGCATCTATGATATGCTGGTAAAACATTACTATGCTTTTGAATTCACTTACTTAATCCTCACAACACCATACAGAATAAGCACTTATACCATTTTGAGGATAGAGAAATTGAGGGACGGACAGATTAAGTAGCTTGCCCCATTTTAGAAACTTATCTGCCTGTCAGAGCTGGGAGTCAAACCACCTGTCTCACAAGGAACTGACCTGCAGAAAGTGAAGCAGAAGCGTGTGCTTGGTTCAGATCTTCAGCAGTGTAGGTGTGGGGACATGTCCACTGTCCTCCTCCATCTCACCACTGGAGGCAGTGTTATATCCAAGCCAGCCTTAGGTCAAAGACAATATTGTTAACAAACCAAGTGCAGTCCAAGGCACTCACCAACCACTACTAGTATGAGAACTAGTAGTGGCTATAGTCACCTGTGTGTCTACATGCATTATCTAAATGTCCACTAGAATCAAAAAATAATAAGGGTTATAGAATGAAAGACCACCATCCCACTTTTGAAAGTAGCCAATCAATGGCTATGCATGACCTCCTACGCTGTGCAAAAAAACTGGACTATGGAGAATATAAGCCTACTGGCCATAGCTATCTTTCCTCAGCCCTTACTACATCCTGAGGGCTGCTACAAAGAGGAAGTTTTAAATCAGCACCTGCATGTTGCAGATGACAAAGCTAAGACCACCACAAATAGTAAGTCCTTTCCTCAAGACTGTCCAGCTGGCCAACTGCTCTACCAGGTGTCACTGTTATGAACTCTTTTGTACATGATCTTGTATCTTCCTAACAAGAAAGTGTCCTTCTTATAAGAACATATTACAGCCTCCTTAGGAGAATAGTCAGGAAAATTGGAAAGGAAGACTCAGATGTATGGAGATAACTAACAAACAGTATAAGGCAATGTATGGTGATAATATTAGAATACTGTATTTTAATATTTGCATCCTATGACTTGCTGTAGGGTCTCTATTTCCAGATATCGCATGTGCAGTCAGTGTCCATGCTGTAAATAATAAAACAAGCCAGCACGTTACCCAGCCCTGATTTCATAGGGCCATGGCCTATTTCCATTCACACCTGCATGCTAAGTGGATCCTTTATAATGCTGCATTGGGAGAACAATGAGATAATTCTAGAATGACAGGAATTATTATATTGGGGGTTCACTGGGCACAGTCAATATTTTCAAGAGAAGAAATAGATGCATGCAATTCCTGAATTTGTGTGATAATACACTGTGTGATAGTAAGCTTCTACTCTGCCATTGGTAAACCAACATCCAGGGAGAATTTCAGTAATGGGTGTGGCTGGGAGAATCATGAATCATGACTGCGGTTAGTGTCCTCCACCAGTGGCAGTGCCGTTGGCTGGCTTCGACTCACACTCGCTGCAACAATTGCAAGGG